>NC_064416.1:8130000-8290000 GCF_023375975.1 Astyanax mexicanus | reverse complement strand
TCTGGCTGAAACAGCAGAGCAGTGAGGTGAGGGGACAGCTGTCTGTCTGTCTTTGGGAAATGTCAGAAGTGATTCACTACATGTGACTCAAGCAGGACATAATAGAAGCCTCTTTATGACCTCATGGTTTAGGTCAGCTCAGCTGTGCATCACTGCAGGTCTATTTAACCCTCAGACATCACAGTTATTACTGGCAGCAGCGGAGGCGTCTCATAATCCTCTATTAATTATTACTGACTTAAATTTCACTGAAACAAGCAGAGTGTTCTCAGAGCACTGCTTCTAAAAGTTCAGTCTCAGTACATGTACTGCACGTGCTTACACCACTAGTGCACAAACTCTAATTCATGATTGTTTGTCACTAGTGTATGTGTGGTACTACATGTTTGTATCACAAGTACACACACTGTACTACATGTATTTGTATCACAAGTACACACACTGTACTACATGTGTTTGTATCACAAGTACACACACTGTACTACATGTGTTTGTATCACAAGTACACACACTGTACTACATGTATTTGTATCACAAGTACACACTGTACTACATGTTGGTATCACAAGTACACACTATACTACATGTGTTTGTATAAGAAGTACACACACTGTACTACATGTGTTTGTATCACAAGTACACACACTGTACTACATGTTTGTATCACAAGTACACACACTGTACTACATGTTGGTATCACAAGTACACACTGTACTACATGTTGGTATCACAAGTACACACTATACTACATGTGTTTGTATAAGAAGTACACACACTGTACTACATCTGTTTGTATCACAAGTACACACACTGTACTACATGTATTTGTATCACGAGTACACACACTGTACTACATGTATTTGTATCACAAGTACACACACTGTACTACATCTGTTTGTATCACAAGTACACACACTGTACTACATGTATTTGTATCACGAGTACACACACTACTACATGTGTTTGTATCACAAGTACACACACTGTACTACATCTGTTTGTATCACACGTACACACACTGTACTACATGTATTTGTATCACGAGTACACACACTGTATTACATGTGTTTGTATCACAAGTACACACTGTACTACATGTTTGTATCACAAGTACACACACTGTACTACATCTGTTTGTATCACAAGTACACACACTGTACTACATCTGTTTGTATCACAAGTACACACACTGTACTACATGTATTTGTATCACGAGTACACACACTGTACTACATGTGTTTGTATCACAAGTACACACACTGTATTACATGTGTTTGTATCACAAGTACACACTATACTACATGTTTGTATCACAAGTACACACACTGTACTACATCTGTTTGTATCACAAGTACACACACTGTACTACATCTGTTTGTATCACAAGTACACACACTGTACTACATCTGTTTGTATCACAAGTACACACACTGTACTACATGTATTTGTATCACAAGTACACACACTGTACTACATGTATTTGTATCACGAGTACACACACTGTACTACATGTGTTTGTATCACAAGTACACACACTGTACTACATGTTGGTATCACAAGTACACACTGTACTACATGTATTTGTATCACGAGTACACACACTGTACTACATGTGTTTGTATCACAAGTATACACACTGTACTACATGTGTTTGTATCACAAGTACACACACTGTACTACATGTTTGTATCACAAGTATACACACTGCACTACATCTGTTTTGATCTACTAGTACACACACTGTACTCCACTATTGCATCACACGCACTATATTATATGTTTGTATGACTAGTAAATTAACTGTATTGCATGTGTTTGTATGCACCAGTACACACACTGTACTACATGTTTGTTGCATAAGTAAACACACTGAGTTTGAGTAGAAATTTTAATAAAATTTAAAAATTTAAAAAAAATATATATATATATCGTTAACCTGAACTGGCCTTTAATGTTGAAATGACGTGTCGTATAAAATCCTGATTAAAGCCCTCAGGACCCTCCCAGCACTGCTCAGCTCTCTCCGCTGTGGTGCTGATGTGGGCGAGTGTTAATAACTGATATTTCAGAGTGTGATCAATGACCCCAATTAAATCCTCAGCTAATCTGATCCACTGATTTCATCAAACCTGTGATCCCCTCAGGAGCCTGATCTACTGTACATGCACTCTGATACCAGTTACTGTGAGTGTGTGTGTGTGTGTGTGTGTGTGTGTGTGTGAGAGAGTGAGCTGTAGGGTGAAATGTGTGTAGGATGTGGATGGTATTACGTAAGCTCTGGCTTAAATCAGGAACTATTTTTAGAGCACTCGAACATCAAACATGCATATTTAGGTAAAATGATCAGACAGTAATTTAGGCTCCTCGTTTCCTGATTTAAGACAGATTAATACTGTATACTATCATTAAACAAACATTCATAAACAAACAGTGGGCCCTATTTTAGTAATATATAGGCGAGCAGACAGCTGTGCACTGTGTATCTTGATTTTGGGTGTCTTTGCTATCATAACGACAGGAAAAGTACATTTTACGCTGCTCGAAACGCACAAAACGTGAAATAAATCAATTAGTGTCGCTTGCCATTCCCTTTAAGAGCCAGGTGCGCTCTCTCACTTTGGCAGATTGCTATTTCACCAGCGCAGTGTTTCTGTGAGTCTCAGCAGAGGATACTGAGCTGCGAGGTCGTGCTGTGGAGAAGGTGTGTGAGCAGGTCATTTACAGGAACAGCTATTTAATTTTTTTAGTATCATGTTTTTTGTTGATGTAAAAGTTGGTTTTGTGCACTGCGGCATGTCCAGGTGTCAAGATAGCAATGAACATCTGACTGTTGACATCTGCCTAGGTTTCCAAGATAGCAATACGCCAGAAAATTAGCTGAATACAGCTCATTTCAAGACCACCACGCCCATAGATAGGGCACAGTGTGTTTTACATTGCAAAAAGTGAAATTACCGTAAAATCTGATCACTGCTGATAAAGTGATCCCTTTGTTTGTCACTAATCTCATCAGTGTATTTACATGAACTTATGAACTAATCTAATAAAGAGAAAACTCATGAAGATGAAGATTAATAAAATCCTTCAGTACAGAATCGCTCTAAAAGAGAGTGCTGTGTTAAACGCTGTTCACTTATTTCTTCTACTGGGTCTGTTTTCGCACGTGCACAGACTGAGACATCCCATAATACTCTGGTTGAGTATTATCAGATTTGTAGTCCTTACTCATATCTAAGTAATTGGAATATGCTGTTTACATGACTACTTAAATATTTAGATAAGTATAGTAATATAATTATGAATGTGCTTATTAACAAACTCACTTTTAGAAACACAAATGTTATTAAGGTACGGGTGTTATTGAGGGGTTTTTCGCACCTGTAGTTTGTTTCTCTGGTCCGAATTGATGAGTTTGTTTACTTGGAGCGTTTTCTCCCTCTGTTTGGTTTAGTTTCACACAGGCATAAACCACGCAAACAGGCTGTGTCCTCTGATTGGTCAGAGCTGTCTGGCGTGGGAGTAAATATAAATATAGGCTGTGAGCGGTGAATGCAGCACAGACCACGCGTGCGCAAACACAGCGTTTGTTCATGGCTGTGGTAATTAGCATTATCTGGCTAATATATCAGATTAAACTGCACCTTATCGGCAGTTTAGCTCAAATAAATGGACTATATTTAATAGCTGGGTTTGATTGGATCACGTTCACGAACAGCTTCAGATTTAATTTAGGATTGAACTGAGACCCTCAGTCCGGTTGCTTTGATCCGCACCCGAGTGCGATTACTATTTTCACACCTGCTCAGTTGAACCGCACTAAAGTTACAAACGAACCAGAGTTTGTTTTAACCGGACCAAATAGTGCTGGTGTGAAAACGCCCTAAGGTTAATTTTTTAATAAAGCCTAAATTAGATATTTCTTAATGATGTGTTCTCTATACCTTATGCTTTATTCACTATGACCTTTATTATTATTGTACAACAGAAAATCACTAGTTATCACAACATTGGTTGTATTAATGCATAATAAACCTTTTGTTACAACCCTGTTATCCAAATTATATATAGTTCCAGATTTAAAGCTGTATGTGGGTACTATTATGGTAATAAAAGTTTCATAAAGACTAATAACGCAGCTCAAGTTAGTTTTTTTTTTATGTATTACAAGAAAAGAAACAAAACAGTGCAGGGAAAGTTATCATGAATAAAATGCAATAATATTAATAATCCCCTCAAAATATAGTATTTATAGTGTATAGAATATGGTTTAACAGCTTTCAGTTTAAAATATCGTTCATAATTGTATATCTGTGTATATTTAATGTGTAATAATTGTTATAATACTCAGCAAATGTACTTTCCTCCAGTTGAGCTGTGAGAGCTGAGTATGAAGAGTGTGTTTACAGATATCGTCCATAAGATGGAGCTGTTTGATCAGAAGTGTCTCTGTAAAACTGGGACTTATTCACTCACACTCACAACATAAATGTATGTTAGAAATATATGACTTGACCAGGGGAGCCAAACTATATATAACTACATAAGACTGTATATTTTACAGTAGCTTTTTAATGAGATATTACTGTTACAAATAGATATCTACATATATGTGTAATATATAAAAAACATTAGTACTTAAATAGTGCAAGAAAAATAAAACAAGTTCATATTCATAAAGTTTAAAGAGTTCAGGAATCAATATTTGTTGGAATGACCCTGTTTTTTAATCATGTTTTTATGCATCTTTGCATTTTCCCCTCCACCAGTCTTACACACTGCTTTTGGATAACTTTATGCACACACTCCTGGTGCAGAAAATCAAGCAGTTAAGCTTGGTTTGATGGCTTGTGATCATCCAGCTTCCTCTTGATTATATTCCAGAGGTTTTCAATTTGGTGAAATCAAAGAATCTCATCATTTTTAAGTGATCTTTTTTTTTCCAGAGCTGTATACGTATGTGTATATTGTAAAATACACATGGAAAATAATATTGTATATTATACTTACAAAACTGTATACAAACAATTGACTTTTGTTTAATGACTGTTTATGTGACATTATATAATTTAATAGTCTTTTCCCTAAACTTTTCTTTAAAGATAAACATATAATAATGTGATTAAATATACATGATGGTGTATTTGAAAAAATGTATATAAATTCATAACACAAATTTATTTAACATGTGCATGCAGAGAAAACTTAGAATAAAATAAAAAACATCACAAAACAACAGCAGTAAGGAAAACTATAAAAACTATAAAAAAAAATCATTATAATAATGAACAGACAACCATTTGACCATTTAAGTGTCAGTAAATCTCATTTTATTTGAAAATTGAAAACAAATAAATAAATATTTCAATAAAATTGAAAAGAAAATAACCAAAAAAAGGTCAGAACGTCAGGGTTGTGCAGTAATGTGACAGTCATGTGACTCCTTTGCGTTCCCTCCACTGGCTTCCTGTTGCCGCCCGCATCCGATTCAAAACCCTGACACTGGCCTACAAGGCAAAAACGGACCAGATCCTTTATACTTGATGGCACTGATGGTCAAAGCCAGATCTGCACCAAGAGCTCTTAGAGCTTCCAGTACGGCTCGGCTCGAACCTCCATCCCTCAAAACACACAGAAAACAGACATCCAGACTCTTCTCTGTGCTGCAGGACCAAGGTGGTGGAATGAACTTCCACTGGATGTCAGAACAGCAGAGTCACTCGCCGTCTTCAAACGTCGACTGAAGACGCATCTTTTTAAAGAGTTCCTAAACTAAAAAAATAAAAAAATAAATAAAAAAGGTTCCTAGGGTTCTAAACATGATTAAGTTCTGTGTATCTCTTGATCCTAGTCTACAAACTAGCGTTGGATATCTTAAGTAACTTTGAAGCACTGTTGTAAGTCGCTCTGGATAAGGGCGTCTGCTAAATACCGAAAATGTAAATGTAAATGAGAGGACACGGAGAGTGGACGCAAATGCAAGTACATTTATTAATAAACAAGAAAACAAATAATAAAAAAAAAACATAAAACACAACAAGAAACCTGAAGTGACATGACATTGTACAAGAACCGACAAAGGAAACAGGAAACACAGGGCTATACATACACACACACACACAAGGCGGAAAATTAAATAGGGAACACCTGGGTAAGGTAACGAGAGGGTGGACCTACAAATGAACACAGGTGAAAACACTTAAAGTGGAGATACGGGAGGCCACGGCAAACTCAGATCTGTCCATATGAAGTATAATGCACTATATAACTAATCAAATACGCATGAATAATAATTTAATAATATTATTATATTTTATTATTAATACAGTAATAATTTAAGAATTTCCTCACTCTGTTACAGAGCGAACTCCAGTCTAGACGGTCCTGGATCCAGGAGGAAGCTGTACAGCGCTGTTCCCGGCCGACACTTCGTCGCTGTTCGACCCTACCAACCTCAGAGTGAGGGAGAGATCACTCTGTACAAGAATGACCGGGTCAAAGGTCAGCCTTCCATTCTCTTGCCACTTTATTAGAAACACCTACCAACCTTGTGCTTTCACTCACCGTGGCCACTTTATTAGAAATATCCCTCTACCAACCTTGTGCTTCCACTCACTGTGGCCACTTTATTGGAAACACCTACCTAGCAACCTTGTGCTTCCACTCACTGGCCACTTTATTAGAAACACCTACCTACCAACCTTGTGCTTCCACTTACTGGACACTTTTAGAAACAGTGTAAAGTATAGTGTAAAGTAGTGTACAATAGTGAATTTAATCACTGATTCTGTTTGATGTTCTCGTGTCCTGGTTCTTGTTGGCACAGTTCTCAGTATTGGTGAAGGCGGGTACTGGGAGGGCAGTGCCCGCGGGCATGTGGGCTGGTTTCCTGCAGACTGCGTGGAGGAAATTGCTGCCAAACCCAACGAGGAGAGACCGCGTAAGTCTCAGCACGTGTTTGTGAGTGTGTAGTGGCATCTCTCTCTCTCTTTTTCTCTCTCTTTCTATCTCTCTCTCTCTCTTTCTGTGCTGACCCTGCCTCAGGTCTGACCTCCAGGTTTCTCGACAGAAAGTGGAGGAACATTTTTAAGTGCATGCCCATTTAAAAACATGAACACACACAAAAAGCCCTGAATAAAACTCTTGTCCAAACCATAGGTGTCAAGTAATGGAAGTACGAATACTTTATTATCTTACTTAAGTAGAAATGTTGGTTATCTATACTTTACTGGAGTAATTATTATGATTAAATGTTATTCAGTCCACTTTTTACTTCTACTTCTTACATATACACACAATTATCTGAACTTTCTTCTCCTTAAATCGCCTCGTTACTCCGATTTTATTTCAGCTCGTTTTCATTACGGCTTCTCATCGTTCAATAAAAACCCTATCTAGATAAATCTCTCCATCCAGATAGAGTGAATCTATATGAATTAGTGCACTATAGGACTATAGGCTTTTGTCCTTAACTTTTACTATTTGCAATATATAAATTACCTATATGTGATGTGTACTGTAAATTAACATTACACTATGGTAATTAATGACCCTATATTAATAACTGTTAAAATGATGTGCTGGTGTAAATTAAAGGGAGGTTTATGGGATCAGATGTGCAGGTCTGTGTGTTCTGACTGTGTGAGACTGAGGTTACTGTGCTCTCCTGTCATCTTAACACTGTTACATAACTGCAGCTATTCAGCCCTGCATCCACTCACACAGCTCTAATAGAGAGGAACTGAAGCATATCTGACTCCTCTCAGCTCTCAGAGCGCTCACACACACTCACACACACACACACACCTCAGTGTATATGACATCACAAAAATAGCCTCAAACAGCAATCCAAGCGGTCCAAGCACTTTACTGTGCTCTTTCCACTGTTATCATGGTGGCGACCAGTATAATGAACTGGTCCTGGCCCAAAATTACTCCATCTGATTGCTTTAAAACCTCCGGATCCCATTGAAACAGACACAGTTAAACATAAACTAACATAAATACAATAATAAAAAGGTAATTTCTCATTTTGAAGCAAGTAATTAAGGTTGTGGAACATATCTTATTCCTGTCTCACAAAAGCATTTAGCTATCTATCACTTTTTGACATGTAAATCTGGCACTTATTTACAACATGTAAAAAATAGACCAATAGAAATACTCTAAAAGGGTTTTGGATCAAAACCTACATGGACTTTCACTGCACACAAGACAGGATTAAAGCTCAAATAATAGCTGAAATATCACTGGGAGTTTTCCTTTTGCTTAGCATATAGTCTATTTACAGATGAAGTTTCATCATAGAACCAATCATTTTGCTGTTAACCAGCAAGAGGAGGAGGGTCAATGTGGCGCTACTGGAAAAAGCTCCCTTTTGTTACACTAGCGTGGAGGAGGAAAAACTTATTTTCCATTGTGGTTGGTTGATCACCATGTAAGTCAACTTTCGAGCTTCAAAAGTGTCGATTAGAGAAACTAAGCAGCTTTCTAGCTAACAGCAGAACTGAGCTTTTAAGATGTGCAAATGGACTTTAACATGCTAGCATCAAAAAATATATATTAGAGTTATTATGAGGAAAAGTGTAAATGTAATTTTATGTAATTTTATGTAACAGCAGTGCGCATTGAAAACCAGGAGAGAGGAGCAGCTATATGTATAAAAAATGGCCATTAAATAAAATCACGCAAAAGGATCAGCTGAGTGTGTCACATCACACCGACAGTTCTTTTACTGCAGACTAAAAAATAAATAAATGTAAGGAATAGGTTATATTGTTTTATCTATATGAATGTTACCTTCATGAATTCTATAATTGAAAATAAAGTATACCTGTGGCACAGTTATCAATGCTTGTTATTACATAGTAACACAAATATAACAAAGATCTCATCTCATCTCATCTCATCTCATTGTCAACCGCTTTATCCATGAACGGTCGCGGGGGGGGGGCTGGAGCCTATCCCAGCAGGCATCGGGCGGAAGGCAGGATACACCCTGGACAAGCCGCCAATCCATCGCAGGGCAGACAGACACAGACACATCCACTCACACCTAAGGGGCAATTTCAATCAAGTTCCAATTAGCCTGAACGTGCCGTCTTTGGACTGTGGGAGGAAACCGGAGAACCCGGAGGAAACCCACGCAGACACGGGGAGAACGTGCAAACTCCACACAGAAAGACCAGGGTCGCCCCAGCCGGGAATCGAACCCAGGTCGTCTTGCTGTGAGGCGGAAGTGCTACCCACTGCGCCACCGTGCAGCCCTATAACAAAGATATACATTAATTATACAGCTCTGGAAAAACACAAGAGAACACTTAAAAACGATGAGTTTCTTTGATTTTACCAAATTGAAAACCTCTGAAATTTAATCAAGAGGAAGATGGATGATCACAAGCCATCAAACCAAGCTGAACTGCTTGAATTTTTGCACCAGGTGTAAAGCAGCATAAAGTTTTCCAAAAGCAGTGTGTAAGACTGGTGGAGGAGAACATGATGCCAAGATGCATAAAAAACTGTGATTAAAAACCAGGATTATTCCACCAAATATTTAAGATTTCTGAACTCTTAAAACTTTATGAATATAAACTTGTTTTCTTTGTATTATTTGAGGTCAGTCATTTCTCATTTTCTACAAATAATGCTCTGAATTACAATTTTTCTATTTGAAATTTGGGAGAAATATTGTCTGTAGTTTATAGAATAAAACAGCAATGTTCATTTTACTCAAACATAAACCTATAAATACATATAGCCAACTAAATACACAAGAAATACACAAATTAAGTTTAGGATAACTGACAGAAAGCTTTGGGACAATTCTGGGAGAATTTTGACAAAAGTTTGTCTGGATCCCTGGGTTAAGCTTTTTTGCGTGTAATATTATTTGTGTATACGTTTTAAAAGAATGGTATACATGCATACGATTTTATAACTTCTCTAAAATTCTTTAAACCCTGTTCCTGGTTCAATATGAGGATTAGACGTCTCATCAAACATGACCACATGAGTGGAGCCTTTCTGAAGACCAAAATATAAAAGAAAGGCAGAATTCTCTCTATCAATCACCATTATCACCATCATCATTATATTCACTTTTACTTTTTAAAAAACATGTAAAGACAGACTACAAAATAAAAGTGACTCTGATTGTGTGACAAGCTGTAACTGGAGTCATAGAGTGATAAATCACACACACACACACACACACACACACACACACACACACACACACACACACACACACGCACACAAACAGGTGCCTCCTAAGCAGGGTTTAATTAAAAAGCACAGATGAAACAGGTTGTTAATGTTACATTACATTACATTACATTACATTACATTTCATTTCATTTCATTTGGCAGACGCTTTTGTCCAAAGCGACTTACAATAATGAAGTACAAAAGTAATAGGAATTTAGATAACCCATTTTTAGATAGGGCTTAAAGGAGGTCGAAGGGAAATAAAGGGATAGAGAAGTGAAGGAGGGGAAGAAGGAAATGGGGTTAGAAGTAGTTAGTGTGTTAGAGGTGTTAGGAGAGTAAGTGCTCTTTGAAGAGCTCTGTCTTCAGGAGTTTCTTAACGATAGCGAGAGATTCTCCTGATCTGGTAGTGGAAGGTAGTTTGTTCCACCATTGGGGAACTCTGTATGAGAACAGTCTGGATTGCTTTGTATGAGTGTTTGGCAAAGCGAGGCGATGTTCATTGGAGGAGCGCAGCGGCCGGGAGGTAGCGTAAGCCTTCAGGAGTGAGTGCAGGTAGGAAGGAGCTGTTCTGTCATCACCTTGTAGGCGATTGTAAGAGTTTTGAATTTGATGCGAGCATCAACTGGTAGCCAGTGGAGCTCAATGAGCAGCGGGGTGACATGTGCCCATTTTGGTTGGTTGAAGACCAGACGTGCTGCGTTCTGGATCATTTGGAGTGGTTTTACTACGCAGGCCGGGAGGCCAGTTAGCAGGGCATTGCAGTAGTCGAGGCGTGAGATGACGACTGCTTGTACCAGGAGTTGGGTGGCCTGTTGCGTCAGAAACTGTCTAATTTTCCTGATGTTATAAAGCGCAAAGCGGCAGGATCGAGCAACCGAGGCCACATGGTGCGTGAAGGAGAGCTGGTCATCAACCATGACACCCAGGTTCCTAGCAACCTTTGTCGGTGAGAGAGAGAGAGAGTCGATACTTATAGAGAATTTGTGTTGAAAAGATGGTTTTGCTGGTATAACCAGAAGTTCAGTCTTTGAGAGATTTAATTGAAGGTGATGCTCCTTCATCCATGAGGATATGTCAGAGAGACACGACGATATCCGTGCAGAGATTGAGTTATCTTCAGGTGAGAATGACAGGTATAGCTGGGTGTCATCAGCAAAGCAATGGTAGGAAAAGCCATGTGAGTGGATAACCTGACCAAGAGAGGCAGTGTATATTGAGAAGAGAAGGGGACCCAGTACCGAACCCTGGGGAACCCCAGTGGATAGGGAGTGGGCTGAGGACAGCTGTCCTTGCCACGACACTTTGAACGAGCGCCCAGTGAGGTATGATCTGAACCATGACAGCACATTGGCTGAGATCCCCATGTTTGAAAGTATAGTTAGGAGGAAGTCGTGGTTGACCGTGTCGAAGGCGGCCGAGAGGTCCAGCAGAATGAGCACTGAGGACTGACCTGCAGCTCTAGCAGTTTTCAACGCTTCAGTCACAGACAACAGAGCCGTCTCGGTAGAATGTCCTTTTTTGAATCCAGATTGGTTCCAGGACCAATCCAGGAGGTCATTCTGGGAGAGGAAGCCAGAGACCTGATTTAAAACCGCTCTCTCGAGTGTTTTAGAGAGAAAGGGTAGTAGTGAGACCGGTCTGTAGTTATCAACCTGGGCGGGGTTGAGAGAAGGCTTTTTAAGCAGTGGTGTCACATGTGCTTGTTTGAAAGCAGTTGGGAAAACAATGTGTAGTGCACGAGTGTGTGGAAGAGAATATTATCACTATGCTAATGAGGTGAGCGCTTTAGCATGTGCATGCTGATGACTCCTAATCACACACACATACACACACACACATACATACACACACACGTGCATACACACATGCACAAAGGATAGTCAACCAGTTGCTCCCTGATGGCTGTAGAAATCTATCGATGTAAAGCTGTCGACTGAACTGCAGCAAATTTGTAATATTATAATTAGTTTAATTATTAATATTGGGTGATAGCTTTAAGTAAAATCCATTGATTTATATTTCGCTGTAGGTAAGCATGGACAGCACAACATTTCTTAAATGTGCCTAGCGCCTTTTATGTCTGAGAGAAAAACATATTTTTTTCTTCTTTTTATCGATACCCTGTTTTAAGTAGCTACAGTTCATCTTAGCAGCCAACAGATTAAAGAAAGTTCTGCTACTGTAATGTAAGCACACTGTTTGTAAGCTGTTGTGTTCTATACCTGGCAACCCAGGTTGTGGATGTAGATTCGTAGAATACAACCCACAGAGATTACCGTGACATACCACATGGTTCAAATAAGAAAATACTGGCTGAAGCTCTGCTGACGAGAGCTTCCCGTGTTCAAACTTAGCATGTTTCCTTAATATCTCATGATAAATCCTGATCATGTTATGAGTTACTACAGAAAATATAAAAGAAATATTAATTAATGTTCCTTTAAGCATATCGAGAGAAAACATAGTTGGTCAACTTCTTTAGAACATTATGTATCAATGTTTTCCACAGTCAGTGATTTAGAGTAGTGATGTATTGGAAGTGTTGGGAAAACATGTTTTATAGTATTTATGTGGGAAAATCAATAAACTATCCAGAGTTTTGGGACGAAACTCTCTGGATCATTGTGATCGGATTCCGCTCCAGCTTTTAAAGAGTGTTATTGATAAATGATTTTGCTCTGTCTGGTGTAAAGTGATTGATGAAGTGCTGCTCTGTTTGGTTATTGAACACACTGTGATCGATTTCTCCCCAGAGAGTCGGGCAGAACGGACGGACAGGAAGAAGCTGTTCCGGCATTACACCGTGGGCTCCTACGACAGCTTCGATGCCTCCAGGTACGGCCGGCTGCATGAGTGTTTCTGATAAACTTCAGTCTCTAATTCCAAAAGTTAATTTTAAATCTTAGTTATTGAGAAATTAATAAATACAATTCCATATTGTTCATAATTTTGACGAGCATATATTGCTTTAAAGTATATTCGATCTTGATATAGTTTATATAACACACAAACAATCATCCTGCATCAGTAAAAGGTTTATTTCCTGTATTCATGACTGGAATTTACTGTATTAATGTTTCTTTGGTCTCAAAAAACAAAGAAAAGGGCAGCAGGAAGCCTCCACAAAGCAGCACACGCACACACTCCCCACACGGTAGGCGTCTCACGGCGGGGAAATGAAGGCTAGGCTACCGGGACACCGTCACGTCAAAATCTGGTTCCTGTATTATCTAACTGTAATAACAGAGCATTAATAAGCAGCAGGTTAGAAATGTAGATAACTGATGGTAATCACAGCAGCCCTGTAACAGTTCATGAGCAAAGAATGCTTCTTTCCCTCCCTCTGTGCTCCGCTCTTAAACTGCAGCCCAAGCAGTTTAAGCAGGAACTACATTTCCTTTAAAATACTGTGAGTTTATTATTTTTTTTAAGAGTGGCCCTAAAAAGACATTGTAGCAAACATGAACACTGGAGATGTGTGTTTATCCTGCCTGTGTGCACATAATCTTTAAAAAAAAGGCGCATAAAAATCGCTTGCTTGAATTAAAGAAATCGTTCACTTGAATAAAAAAAAAATGTAAGCACGAATTGCAAATCATTCACTTGAATTAGGGAGAATGTGAGTACACATTGCATATCATTTATGTTTTAAACAAAAAGTGAGTACAAACTGCTATATAATTTGCAATAAAATAAGTAATTAAGTGACTGACAGCTGTATGTCGAGTTGTAGTCGAGATGTCGACTTATTGTGGTGTCATGTGGTGTTACTGTACTGAGCCATTGGTCGCATTAACAGACACACATTAACTGTGGCCTTCACATACAGCCTGCTAAAACAGCATATTTCTAATAAAGTGGCCAGGATAAATTATGACTTTTAACTTTAGTGTCTAATTCCAACAGTTAGTTTTCCTTGTGTTTATCTTGGCACATTTTATTCAGTATTCTTCCTTAAGAAATCAGTTGTTACAGCCTTATTCTGCTGTATCGTAAAAGTGCAGTTACACTGATCTGCATTAGCTGTCGGTCCTCTGCATTATTACATGGAGTAGCTGAGTTGTAGCTGAGATGTCAGGGTAACTCGCTAGTCAATAATAATATTATTGATCATGTGGTGTTACGGTGCCATTGGTCACATTAACAGACGCTCTGTATATGCAGTTATTTGCAGTCTGATGCCTCCAGGTACAGCCTGCTAAAACAGCATGTTTCTAATAAAGTGGCCAGTGTAAATGATGTCTCATTTATAGCGCAGTAATATTTATCTCTCTCCATCTCTGAGCTAAACGTACTTCATAGCTCTGCAGTGAGAGTGACTTTTTAATGAGATATTTCAAAAGCCTCGCTTTCTCTCCAACTCGAGCTGAATTCCCCCGGAGGCTGAAACACTGTGACTAGCTCGCTCTGTTAAATATTCATCCGGGTTGTTTTAAACTGACAGAAGGTGCCGTTAAATTTTACATGAACTGCAAACTGTCCGTGGCCGGATATGGGCAGAGAGAGAGAGAGAGAGAGAGACAGAAGAGAGAGAGAGAGAGAGAGAGAGAGAGAGCTGTGGGAAAGCTGAGCCTTGTCACCGAATAGGTCAGCTACAATAAGGCATTAAAGCAGCAGTCCCTAAGATTTTTTTTCTTTTATATTGAAAGCAGTAGAATTCCAAAGTAGGAAGAAGATAAAATACTGTATATAAAGGTATCAGTGTCCTGGCATGACCATCCCTCCACTCTTACTCTTGCTAGGGGTGGGCGATATGGCCCTAAAATAATATCACAATATTTCATGGTATTTTTGCGATAACGATACTCTTGGTGCGATGACAAACCACCGAATTAAAAAATATATATTCTACTGCAAAAAAATAAATTTAAGTTTTATTACTGCATACAATATGATATCGCACAGCCCTAACTGAGATATTAAAAAAAAAGTTTATCAGATTTGTAACAAAACTCAATAATCCAGAATGTCATGATATTAATAGTAATGCACTCCAAATATCTCCATATGTCTAAGATTAAAGTAACATAATGATACTGGATAGATATAATCTGTCTCAAGTATATATATATATGTCTATATATATATATATACATATATATATATGTATATATATATATATATGTATATATATATAATTTTGCTAAAAACAGCAAAACAATTTAACCCTCAGGTAATAATTCGGGGTGGGTGATATGGCACGATATTTCAGGGTGTAATATCGTTCACGATATTCAAAAATGTTGCCGATATTATTGCGTACGATATGATATGGCACACCTCTAACTCTTACAACAGAGTGGTCTGGTAGGTTTGGTCAGTGTAGCTTCTATATCCATTATGGCAAAATAAGCAAAACCGCATAATCAAAAACACAGAATGGGGACCTAAAATTTTACATGAACAGCAAACTATTCATGGCCAGAAAGAGAGAGAGCTGTGGGAAAGCTGAGACTTGTCACCAAATAGGTCAGCTATAATAGGGCATTAAAGCAGCAGTCCCTACGATTTTTCTTTTAAAATGAAAGCAGTAGAATTCCTAAGTAGGAAGAAGATAAAAAATTCTGTATATAAAGGTATCAGTGTCCTGGCATGACCGTTCCTCCAACATCTGATATATACACTCTAAAAACTGGTAGAGTGGTCTGGAAGGTTTGGTCAGTGTAACTTCTATGTCCATTATGACAGGATTTTATCAATTGACAAAATAAGCAAACCTGTATACTCAAAAACACGGGATTTCACACAGCAATGCAGGAGGTGACATTAAAGTTTACATTAACAGCAAACTGTTCGTGGGCAGAAAGACAGAGACACAGAACAGACAAAGAAAGAGAGAGACAGAGAAGAGAGAGAGAGAGAGAGACAGAAAAAAGAGAGAGAGCTGTGGGAAAGCTGAGCCTTGTCACCGAATAGGTCAGCTACAATAATGCATTAAAGCAGTACTCTTTAAGATTGTTTTATTTTAAATTGAAAGTAGTAGAATTTGCTTAGTAGGAAGAAGACAAAATATTGTCAGTGTTATCTCCATTATGACAAGATTTTATAAAATTAACAAAATAACCAAACCTGTATACTCAAAAACACAGAATTTCACATAGCAATGCAGAAGTTGACATTAAATTTGACATGAACAGCGATTTTATATGAGAGAGAAAGCTGTGGGAAAGCTGAGCTTTGTCACCGAATAGGTCAGCAACAATAAGGCATTAAAGCAGCATTCCCTGAATTTGTTTTCTTTCAAAATGAAAGAAGTAGTATTTCTGAGTTCCTGGCAAGACCATCCCTGCAATGTCTAATTTATTAACTCTAAAAACAGGGTGGTCTGGTAGGTTTATTGAATAAGAGCTGGTAATTGCTCTCTGCATTTGAAAATGCATGAATGAACAATAAGCTAAAATCACAGAATTTCACACAGAAGTTTATTTACATTAACCTGCATTAGAAGTACTCTTTCACATGCAATTACACATTCTCACCAGAGGGGTCTCTAAATCCCTGAATCCCCAAAAATTACAGACTGCTGCTTTAAACTGATCTAAATCTGCTGTTCCTGCACTGCACCGTCGCACTCTGTCATAGCTAATGTTGTTCGTTTAGACCTATGAATGGACATAAGCAATTAACATTACTAAAAAGTTTGATAAGTTATGTCATTCTATTGCTTAAAGCTACTTAGAATGGAATAGAGTTCTTTAGAGTCTGGCGTAGCGAAAGTTGCTATGAAAGAAATGCATCAATGGATGGATGCTGATTTAACTGAAAATGCACTGCCTTTACCTGTTCGTACTGTGTGTGTGTGTGTGTGTGTGAGGGCGCGGCAGATTCACACAACCTGTCTGCTGCTTCTACATCAGCGTGGCGTCTTTTACACCGGATTGCGTTGCTAGGGCAACTAAGCATCCCCCGCACTGTTGCTAGGACTGCAGAAGTCTCTCTCTCTCTCTCTCTCTCTCTCTCTCTCTCTCTCTCTCTCTCACACACACACACACACACCTTTATAGCTATATGAGATCAAATCAAAGCCATTTTTGAAAGATTATTTTATCATTATTTTTATTATCATTATCATTATTATTATTATTATTATTATTATTATTATTATTATTTACACGGCAACCCATATTTGTAAACATAAAGAACAAATTTAATCTACAACTAGTCCCACCCACTTACACTTTGCTTGACCTCATTGGCTAAGATTTTTTTAAAATTAATAATAATATAAGGGGTGAACCGAAATGAAAACTTTTGTCTGAAACTTAAATAATACAGATTATATTAATGATTTCCTACAGATTTTAATAAAATGTACCACTTTGTCCACTGCTAAATAATTTGAAGAAACATATTGAAGACTATATTAAAGATATACAGGTTATACAGGTGCTGAATTATTCTGTAAATAAAATGTTAAATAAACCATAATATGTTTAGATTTAGAACCTGGATCACCTGGAATAGTTTTCTCAGTGTCTTGAAGGAGTTCCTTAACTTAGTCACATGTATCCAGCAGAGAAGCAGTCAGTCTTTTGATAAACAAACTAATGCTAAAGCTAAGTTAGCTCAACTAGCTAACATTACTAGCTATCTAGCTTAGCTAACCCCCAGCTCATGTCTTTCAGCTGGAAAACAGGCAGTTTTAGAAGAGGTGTGAAACTGAGTAAACTGGAATTGTGTGCTATAAGTGATGCTAAATTCTCTATTTCCTTCAACATGTGTTGGGTGTAAAAATAAAATTGAAGCTGCCATCTGTTGTCTTTCCTACACTAATTCTGACACCAAGATGGCATTTTTTTGTCTATATCAGTTGCCAAATATTTGGTGCTTCCCTACTTCTTAATATTGTTTTTTATATATTTGGTGCTGTTACTATTGTTTGTTATTACTTATTTTATTATACAATAATTAACATTATTGTTGTTTTAATTATACAATAACTTACAAAATTATTGCTGTTAACTGAACTTTTTGATTGATTAGTTGTGCTGGTATGAGTGTATCTGACACAGCAGTGTTGCTTGATTTCTTAAACACTGTGTTTACTGTGTCTAGTGAAAAATACCCTAGATATTGCAATAATAATAATAATAATATTATTATTATTATTATTATTATTATTATTATTATTATTATTATTATTATTATTATTAATGACCGTAGTAGAAAATTCTCAACTTCTGATGCTTCATTTGCATCTGCCTTCTCCCTATCTTTCTTTCTCTCTCCCTCTCTCTATCTCTCTCTCTTCTTCTTTGTTCCCTTTCCTCTCTTGCTCCCTCTTTCTCTCTTAAACACACTCTTTCACCCTCTCTCTCTTTTGAGTTTCGCTCACACAGTCACTCCCTCCCTCCCTCTCTCTCTCCCTCCCGCTCTCTTTTTCTCTGAGTATCTCTCAACCTCTCTCTCCCTCCCTCTCTCCCTGAGCATCTCTCTACCTCTATCCCTCTCTCTCTCCTGAGTATCTCACACACACTCTCTCCCTCCCTTTCTTTAAGTATCTCTCTTTTTCTCTCTCTCACTCTCACATGCTCTCTCCCCCTCTCTCTCTCTCTCTCTCTCCCTCCCGCTCTCTTTTTCTCTGAGTATCTCTCAACCTCTCTCTCCCTCCCTCTCTCCCTGAGCATCTCTCTACCTCTATCCCTCTCTCTCTCCTGAGTATCTCACACACACTCTCTCCCTCCCTTTCTTTAAGTATCTCTCTTTTTCTCTATCTCACTCTCACATGCTCTCTCCCTCTCTCTCTCTCTCCCTATGCACCCCTTTACCTCTATTTCTCTCTCTCTTTTGAGTTTCGCTCACACAGTCACTCCCTCCCTCCCTCTCTCTCCCTCCCGCTCTCTTTTTCTCTGAGTTTCTCTCTCTCTCTCTCCATCTCTCCCTCCCTCTCTCCCTGAGCATCTCTCCACCTCTATCCCTCTCTCTCTCCTGAGTATCTCACACACTCTCTCCCTCCCTCTCTTTAAGTATCTCTTTTTCTCTCTCACTCTCACACGCTCTCTCTCTCTCTCTCTGGTCTGGAGCTGCTGCAACTTGACGGATTTTTGCGATCGATGAGAGAAGAAGTGGCGACACGCGCGCACACACACGCACGCACGCAAAAACACGTACGCGGGCGCATTCTCACACACCGGCACGCACACGTACTCTCTTACCAATGCTCCACGTGCGCGTACTTGGCTCACCTGCGTGCTGCGTCTGTCCGTGTCGCGCGCCTTCATCATCATCATCACCATCCTCATCCTCGCCGCCGTCCTCTTCATCATTTATTTAACGTGTGATGATTCTAAGCGACGTCACGCGGTGCGCGCGCCGCTCCGGCCTCCCGCGCGCCACCCCTGTGCGAGGAGGAGGAGGATGATGATGAAGATGCTGGGCTGGTTCGGTTCTGCCTGTGCCTGAATTGGACTGATTTCACACGCACACACCCGCGCGCGCCCGCGCTGACACACTCACGTTCGCCATGCACGCGCGCCCGGGGCGCAGGGCGCTGATGCGCGTGTCCGGCTGCACAAACACTAACGGGCGCCTCGCGCGCTGCTTCCTCAACAGCGACTGCGCGCTGGAGCAGAAAACCGTGGAGCTGCAGAAGAAGCAGGAGGAGGGCTTCGGGTTCGTCCTGAGGGGGGCTAAAGGTAAGAGTCTGCACACTCATAAACACCAGCACACACACACACACACACACTCACTACACACTCTCACACAACTTTATAAACTCACTGAACACAGTGGGGGATGGTAAAAGTGATTGTGAACACAATACACACTTACACACAAACTCTGTACTCTCACTGTACATTATACCCACTCATAAACACTAATACACATTATACCCTGATACGCCATACTTTTACTGTGCACTATACACTCTCATACACACAATGTTCCATAACTATGCACCATACTTACGCATTAACACTAATACACATTATGCCCTGATACACTATACACTTATTGTGATTTGTACACACTCATACAAATAATGTACCAACTTTGTGCACTATACACTATACTATACCCTGATATGCTATACTCTTACTGTGAATTACACACACTTATACACACTGTGCAACATCCCTGTGCACTATACACACTATACCCTGATATACTCTATTCCTACTGTGCACTAAACACACTCACAAAACACTCTATGTACCAACACTGTGCACTAAACACACTCATACACACTATCTACCATCACTGTGCACTGTACACTATCATACACACTTTATGCCATCAATGTGCACTATACACACTAATACACACTATAGCCTGATATGCAGTACTCTTACTGTGCACTAAACACACTCATAAACACTCATGCGCACTATACCCTGATATGCTGTACTCTTACTGTGCACTATACACACTTATACACACTCTATCCTGTCACTGTGCACTATACACACTCATACACAATATACTCTGATATGCTATAGTCTTGCTGTGCACTAAACACACTCATAAACACTTATGCACACTATAGCCTGATATGCTGTACTCTTACTGTGCACTATACACACTCATAAACACTCATGCACACTATAGCCTGATATGCTGTACTCTTACTGTGCACTATACACACTCATACACACTATGTCCTGATACTCTATACTCTTACTGTGCACTATACACACTTATACACACTCTATACCGTCACTGTGCACTATACACACTCATACACAATATACTCTGATATGCTACAGTCTTACTGTGAACTAAACACACTCATAAACACTTATGCACACTATAGCATGATATTCTGTACTCTTTCTGTGCACTATACACACTTATACACACTCTATACCGTCACTGTGCACTATACACACTCTTACACGATATACTCTGATATGCTATAGTCTTACTGTGCACTAAACACACTCATAAACACTTATGCACACTATAACCTGATATGCTGTACTCTTACTGTGCACTATACACACTCATAAACACTCATGCACACTATAGCCTGATATGCTGTACTCTTACTGTGCACTATACACACTCATACACACTATGTCCTGATACTCTATACTCTTACTGTGCACATTACACACTCTATACTCTCATACATACACACTGTATAGCCACTGTGCCCTATACAATCAGTAAACACTTACTGTGCACCATATAGAAGCCATATACAGTACTCTCATGCAGGTTACATATCACACGTACTACAGTTATCCCTATACATTTATATGCATGTAAACAAAGCACACATACCCTTAATGCACTTACTGTACACTTTAAATTCACTCAAACACACTCATATACACTTATACTCATGTATCCCTTCACTGTTCACACTCATACACACACTTTACACTTACAGTCACTCATATATTTTCACTAAACCATATATATTTACATATACACATTCACTATACTCACACACACACTCATAAACTCTTCACACTTCATACCCATTTCAGAAGCTTTGTGCTGAGGGGGGCTAAAGACAAGAGATTATACACACACAGTTCCAGTGTATGTGTGTGTGCTCTTAAATGTCAGTGCGAGTGTATTACACACCTTACAGAGTGTGTGTGATGACTGATGATGAGCAAAGTTACAGTTAAAAGAGACAGAGAGAAAGAGAGAGGTGTGTGTGTGACTTCTCTCTTTTTCAGTACCTCATTCTGTGTGTGTGTGTGTGTGTGTGTGGTTGTGTGTGTGTGTGTGTGTGTGTGGTACAGTAAAGGCTGATGAATGAGAAGTGTCAGTTTGTCAGCGCTGCTTTTTACATCCAGAAGGACAGAAGCTAAACCACAGTCAGCAGTGTGTGTGTGTGTGTGTGTGTGTGTGTGTGTGTGTGAGTGAGGGGTCATTGGTGGGCTACAGCTCCTTACTTTGCCTGCACATAGAAACATCTGCACACACAAACAACCAAGCAGGCCAAACACACACAGACAGAGTGCATAATCAAATATTTTAATATGAATATTGTTCTTGTCACTGATTGGACACTGATAGAGACTATCCTGCTGATTATGTATATTTTTAAATATGGATGTGTGTGGGGAATGGGGGGTATAAGCAGGATGCAAGAGAAGAGAAGAGCATGGATGCAGACTAGCTAAGTGGATCAAATCTGATTGAGTTTTAAAGTTCAGGCTATTTTAACCCCGATCCTTTGTTTTTGCTGCTGTGTTGGAACTCTATAAGTAGACGCTATTCTTCAGTACTTTTATTTAGGAAACAGGACTGTTCCAGACACTGTTCCACTCAGATGGAACATAGTGAACATTATAGGAGCTGATATGATTAACAAGAACTGTATTGTTCATTCAGAAGTAATGATATCTGTTGTTTGCCCCTCCCTCCCAGCGGACACACCCATAGAGGAGTTTACACCCACTCCCGCGTTTCCAGCACTGCAGTACCTGGAGTCGGTGGATGAGGGGGGCGTGGCATGGCAGGCGGGGCTTCGTACGGGAGACTTCCTCATAGAGGTAAGAGATCTAGGTGGTTCTTCTACTATATGCTTTTTGAGTTGTGTTTCATCGGTTTTAGTTGGTTTAGGAGTGGAGTTGAGTTGAGTCTTAATTCAGGCTGAGTTGAGTCTGGACTCAAGCTAAGTTGAGTTGAGTTAAGTCTGGATTTAGGCTATGTTGAGTCTGGATTCAGGCTGAGTTAAGTTGAGTTGAGTCTGGATTCAGGCTATGTTGAGTCTGGGTTCAGGCTGAGTTGAGTCTGGACTCAAGCTAAGTTGAGTTGAGTTAAGTCTGGATTCAGGCTATGTTGAGTCTGGATTCAGGCTGAGTTAAGTTGAGTTGAGTCTGAATTCAGGCTGAGTTGAGTCTGGACTTAAGCTAAGTTGAGTTGATTTAAGTCTGGATTCAGGCTATGTTGAGTCTGGATACAGGCTGAGTTAAGTTGAGTCGAGTCTGGGTTCAGGCTGAGTTGAGTTAAGTCTGGATTCAGGCTGAGTTGAGTTGAGACGAGTTGATGCTGAGTTGAGTTGCGTCTGGATTCACGCTGAATTGATTTAAGTTTGGGTATAGGCTGAGTTGAGGCTTAGTTAAGTTGCATCTGGGTTCATGCTGAGTTTAGTTAAGTTTGAGTATAGGCTGAATTGAGTTGAGACGAGTTGAGGCTTAGTTGAGTTGCATCTGGATTCATGCTGAGTTGAGTTGAGATGAGTTGAGGCTGAGTTGAGTTGCGTCTGGATTCATGCTAAGTTGAGCTAAGTTTGAGTATAGGCTGAATTGTGTTGAGACGAGTTGAGGCTGAGTTGAGTTGCGTCTGGATTTAGACTGAGTTGAACACGGACTCAGGCTGGGTTCAGGTTGTGTTGAGTTGGAGGTGTTTGGGTGTAGGGTTTCACCCTGCGTGGGTATGAATGATTTGGGTACAACTAGTAAGGGTGTAACAGCTCTGGAAAAAAAATAAGCAACCGCTTCAGTTTCTGAATCAGTTTCTCTGATTTTGCTGTTTATAGGTTTATGTTTGAGTAAAATGAACATTGTTGTTTTGTTCTATAAACTACACACAGACTTTCTCCCAAATTCCAAATAAAAATATTGCCATTCAGAGCATTTATTTGCAGAAAATAAGAAATGACTGAAATAACAAAAGTTTAGAAATCAATATTTGGTGGAATAATCCTGGTTTTTAATCACAGTTTTTATGCATCTTGGCATCATGTCTTACACACTGCTTTTGGATAACTTTATGCCTTTACTCCTGGTGCAAAAATTCAAGCTTGGTTTGATGGCTTGTGACCATCCATACCCATACCTACGATACACTGACTAATTGTGCTCTCTCTGTAATAAAACATGCAGGATTCTGCAGTATTCAGCTGTATATTTACATAGTAAATATATGTGAATACATAGTAAATAGATGTCTGAAGGCTCTTCAGCAGTGGATGGAAAAGAGCTCTGCAGAAACTCAAGAGTTTTACATCCTTTAAATGACTCTCTGAGGATACAGTTTACCAACACACACATACTCTGTTCAGCTGCAGCGAGCGAGCGAGTGAGTGTGTGTGTGTGTGTGTGTGCTGAGTGATGATTAGACAGAGTTCTATCGTTAGGAGAAGCTACAGAGTCACAGTCTGAGGATGAATGGAGCAGGAAATGAGGGGAAGCTGCATCTTTCTGTCCATATTTATTCTCTCCATCTCTCTATCTTTTCAAATTCTAGACACACACTCTCTCCCTCTCTTTCTCTCTCTCTCTCTCTGTCTCTTTTTCACACACTTTCACTCCTTTCACACTCTGTCACCCCTTTTCTTTGCTCTGGCGCTGTTTTATAGGCACCCCGGCCCATCTTTTCTTTCTTTCTTTCTTTCTTTCTTTCTTTCTTTCTTTATACTCTGAAATGCTATAGTCTTACTGTGCACTAAATACACTTATGCACACTATATCCTGATATGCTGTACTCTTACTGTGCATTATACACACTCATACACATTATGTTCTGATGTGCTATACAGTCACTGTGCACTGTACACACTCTATACTCTCATACATACACACTATACAGTCACTGTGCACTGTACACACTCTATACTCTCATACATACACACTATACAGTCACTGTGCACTGTACACACTCTATACTCTCATACATACACACTATACTGTCACTGTGCACTATACACACTCATACACACTATACTGTCACTGTGCACTGTACACACTCTATACTCTCATACATACACACTATACAGTCACTGTGCACTGTACACACTCTATACTCTCATACATACACACTATACTGTCACTGTGCACTATACACACTCATACACACTATACTGTCACTGCACTGTACACACTCTATACTCTCATACATACACACTATACAGTCACTGTGCACTGTACACACTCTATACTCTCATACATACACACTATACAGTCACTGTGCACTGTACACACTCTATACTCTCATACATACACACTATACTGTCACTGTGCACTGTACACACTCTATACTCTCATACATACACACTATACTGTCACTGTGCACTGTACACACTCTATACTCTCATACATACACACTATACAGTCACTGTGCACTGTACACACTCTATACTCTCATACATACACACTATACTGTCACTGTGCACTGTACACACTCTATACTCTCATACATACACACTATACAGTCACTGTGCACTGTACACACTCTATACTGTCATACATACACACTATACAGTCACTGTGCACTATACACACTCTATACTCTCATACATACACACTATACAGTCACTGTGCACTGTACACACTCTATACTCTCATACATACACACTATACAGTCACTGTGCACTGTACACACTCTATACTCTCATACATACACACTATACTGTCACTGTGCACTGTACACACTCTATACTCTCATACATACACACTATACAGTCACTGTGCACTGTACACACTCTATACTCTCATACATACACACTATACTGTCACTGTGCACTATACACACTCATACACACTATACTGTCACTGCACTGTACACACTCTATACTCTCATACATACACACTATACAGTCACTGTGCACTGTACACACTCTATACTCTCATACATACACACTATACAGTCACTGTGCACTGTACACACTCTATACTCTCATACATACACACTATACTGTCACTGTGCACTGTACACACTCTATACTCTCATACATACACACTATACTGTCACTGTGCACTGTACACACTCTATACTCTCATACATACACACTATACTGTCACTGTGCACTGTACACACTCTATACTCTCATACATACACACTATACAGTCACTGTGCACTGTACACACTCTATACTCTCATACATACACACTATACAGTCACTGTGCACTATACACACTCATACACACTCTATACTCTCAAAAAATATATAATACGTACTCTCTCTCTCTTTCTCTCTCCCTCTGTCTCTTCTTCACATACTTTCACTCCTTTCACACTCTGTCACCCTTTTTCTTTGCTCTGGCGCTGTTTTATAGCCCCATCTTTCTTTCTTTCTTTCTTTCTTTCTTTCTTCCTTTCTTTCTTCCTTTCTTTCTTTCTTTCTTTCTTTCTTTCTTTCTTGTCCATCCTTTAGTATAGACTAAACTGAGTACACTAAGTTCTCATGTCGTCTTCTCTGATTGATATGAAATGATTATACATAGTTATAGTTAATAATAATAATATTATGTTTATACGTTTTTTTGTAGGTCTAAGTGTCCAGTTTTGTGATGGGTTTGGGGTGAAGTCAGCAGTTCTAAATAACATTTTGTTCCTTGTGAAAACCAGAGATTTTCCCAGTGAAAATTGTGTGTAGTGTTTTTGGGAAAAAAAAACTGTGTAAAACAGAAATTGTGCTTGTAGTTTAGCAGAACTGGTTCAGGGGGTTGGTGCCTATGTTACATGTTGTAGTCGCTGTGTCTCAGGTAAAAGTATTTGCATATAAACAATCAAGAAAAACTGTAAAGCTGAAATAGGTGTTTTTAATAATAGGGCTGATCTGTGTAGAATGTCAATTTTTTTTGTTCTGTCGCTTTAAATTAAAGACAGAGCTCAAAAAACTGCCTGCTGATGTGAAATAAGGATGGTAAAGCCTCTTTAGCCTGCTTGGAACACACACACACACACACACACTCAGTGCGAGAGCTGAGCAGGACTTGTACTGTACTGAACTCCCACAGAAAGAACACTGAGGATAAAAATACAGCTGATAAACGTTCAGGTACAGCCAGCATCCGGAGAGCAGAGGAACACGTTCATTACAGATTACCTACACTACTGTCATCAAAATATACTTTCTACTCACTGGATCTGACTCTCAGGAGTCAATCTTAAAGTCCAACATTTCCATGATGAGTATAACTGGTAAATATCGGATACACTGAGGTATATAGGATATAATAGTGTATATACAGTGGCGTGAAAAAGTATTTGCCTCTTATAGATTTCTTTTGTTTTTGCATTTGTATTGTATTTAAATTTTCCAGATTATCTTAAAAACGTTAATATCACACAAAGATAATCTGAATAAATATAAAAAGCACTTGATGCTTAATAAATGGTTTCATTTATTAATGGAAAAACTATTCAAACCAATCTAGCCCTGTGTAAAAAGTGTTTTCCCCTCAATAAATAAACATTTAAAGAACTGCAGGTCTTACTTGCCTTAGTTAAGGTCAGTGTTGATGATTCAATAATAAGAAAGAGACTGTGTGAAAATGATCTCAATGAGAGAGTTCCAAGATAAAAAAAAAACACTGCTGACCAAAAGGAACACAACTGACGTGACAAAAGTGGAACTTGTTGGAAAGTGTATTTTTGCCATAAAACTAACACGTAATTTCAGAAAAAGAACATCATACTGAACATAAAAAAAAACATGGTGGTGGTAGTGTGTGTGATGATGGTCCGGGGCTGCTGGATAACTTGCTGTAATAGATGGAAGCAGGAATTCTGCCGTTTACCAGACAATCCTGAAGGAAAATATCCGGCCATCTGTTCTTGTCCTCAAGCTCAGGCGTACTTGGGTTCTGCAGCAGGACAATGATCCAAAGCACACAAACAAGTCCACCTCTGAATGGCTTAAAAATATAAGTAAATAAAATGTTTAGGAGTGGCCGAGTCAAAGTCTGATTGAGATGCTTTGGATGATCTTAAACAGGCTGAATGTGTCTGAATTAAAACAATTCTGTAAGATGCTTCGTCAGCTTAACAGCATGTCTTTGTTCATTTAGAAACTTTACTTGACATGTCTAAATAATTTAGGGGTGGGCGATATGGCTCTAAAATAACATCACGATATTTCAGGGTATTTTTGCAATAACGATATTCTTGGCAATATAGGAAAACTAAAATAATTCATTCATTTCAGGAACATAGTATAATAGTATAACAGAATAATCATAATGTGGCAAAATAAATAATATAGCATAAAATAATATAATGCAGCAAAAAATATTGCAGAATATTTAGTGCATGCATATAAACTGCAAACTAAAACAATTATACAATAAATAAACTTAAAGCTTCACAGTAAATAATAGACTACTTTTAAGACAGAACAGCCCTATTATCACGATATGGATTTTTAATATCATGATATTTCTATGTCACAATAAATTGTATATGATATAATATTGCCCACTCCTAATATATATATATATATATATATATATATATATATATATAAGAAATACAGGCACAGTTCATAAAACATGGTTCAGGTATAATGGGATATATATGGATTTAATGGGTCAGCTGTAGTATGTACACATGCCACACATAAACAGCCTGCATGATAAACAAGCCTTACACTTCTACTGTTACATCACCATCACTAACAGCACAGTCAGCTGAGTGACACGCACACAAGCACACACACACACACACACACACACACACACACACATGCGTGCACGCAAAGGTTGCACATTTGGGCACATGTACACACATAAAAGCAGACGCACATACACACACATGAAAAAACACACGCACATGCACACAGATGCACATGAACAACCATGCAATCGCACACGTGCACACACACACAGACACACACACACACTGCATGAAAGTTTTATACTAAGCTGTGCAGTGTCTTAAATCATGCATGCAGATGGATTTGTTTTGCTGAGGCAAAGCTGCGGGTTACACACACACGCACACACACACACAAAACATCGCTTTTCATCCATTATTAGCTCTGTTTATCTTAGACAAACTCTGAGAATATGTGAAAGGAAATTATGTTGTTTGGAGTAACATCCGTCATCAATTCATAAACACACACAAACACACACACACTTAAAATTGGGATAGCAGTACATAGAGTAAGTTGTTAATAAAGTGTTACCTCAGGGGACCTGTATAAGTTGTGAGGTGTTATCTTGTGAGTGAGGTTGAACACGCCTATAGGTAGGGATGAAAGAGAATATTAATATATCACAGTATTGCAATATTTTGCTTTGTATGGAGCCGCTGAAGGAACATGGTGTATTTTTTGTTACGTAATAAAAAGTGGTGTGCACCACACACTAAGTGGTGAGCACCAGATACTAAGTGGAATGCACCACACACTAAGTGCTGAACACCAGATAGTAAGTGGTGAGCACCACATACTAAGTGGTGAGCACCAGACATTAAGTGGTGAGCCCCAGATACTAAGTGGTGAGCACCACATACTAAGTGGTGAGCACCAGATATTAAGTGGTGAACTCCACATACTAAGTGGTGAGCACCAGATATTAAGTGGTGAGCACCACATACTAAGTGATGAGCACCACATACTAAGTGATGAGCACCACATAGTAAGTGCTGAACACCAGGTCCTAAGTGGCAAGCACCACCTACTATAGGTGGTAAGCACCCGATAGTAAGTGGTGAGCACCACATATTAAGTGGTAAACACCACATACTAAATGCTGAACACCAGATACTAAGTGATAAGCACCACATCTTAAGTGCTGAACACCAGAGACTAAGTTGCCAACACCACATACTACGTGGTGAGCACTAGATACTAAGTGCTGAACATCAGATACTAAGTGGCGAGCACCACATACTAAGTGGTGAGCACCAGATACTAATTGGCGAGCACCACATACTAAGTGGTGAGCACCAGATACTAATTGGCGAGCACCACATACTAAGTGGTGAGCACCAGGTAGTAAGTGTTGGGCACCACATACTAAGTGGTGAGTACCACATACTAAGTGGTGAGCACCAGATAGTAAGTGTTAGGCACCACATACTAAGTGGTGAGCACCAGATAGTAAGTGTTGGGCACCACATACTAAGTGCTGAACACCAGATACTAAGTGGCAAGCACCACATACTAAGTGCTGAACACCAGATACTAATTGGCGAGCACCACATACTAAGTGGTGAGCACCAGATAGTAAGTGTTAGGCACCACATACTAAGTGGTGAGCACCAGATAGTAAGTGTTGGGCACCACATACTAAGTGCTGAACACCAGATACTAAGTGGCAAGCACCACATACTAAGTGGTGAGCACCAGATACTAATTGGCGAGCACCACATACTAAGTGGTGAGCACCAGGTAGTAAGTGTTGGGCACCACATACTAAGTGGTGAGTACCACATTTGCTTATATGAACAACTGCTTATATTGCCTTGCTTATTGTGAAATATTGAATTGTAACCACTGTATTGTGATGGTTATAGTTCTTAATTGATAATTAATATATCAATCCTGATCATATCCAACATTCTGGTGTCTCTGGTATCTGATAATGAAACACAAAATAACACATTCATCTTTAAAGTTTTCATAAATGTTAAACGTCTAATCAGAAAGTGTATTTTGATGACAGTAGTGTAGGTAACTGTGATGGAGCTGCATCTGTAATGAACGTGTTCCTCTGCTCTCCGGATGCTGGCTGTACCTGAACGTTTATCAGCTGTATTTTTATCCTCAGTGTTATTTCTGTGGGAGTTCAGTACAGTACAAGTCCTGCTCAGCTCTCACACTGAGTGTGTGTGTGTGTGTGTGTGTTTGTGTGTGTTTCAAGCAGACTCAAGAAGCCTGACCATCTCTATCTTACAGAAACAGGCAGGTTTATGTGCTCTTACATTGATAATTCAGAGTGAATTCAAATTTTCACAGTTATTGTTCAATTCCCTCTGAGACAGTTACTGTACTGTACTTTAAACTCATGTGCATTGCATAATTAAATGTTAAGGACATTGCTGAACTTCTGAAGGAAACATTTACATTGTTTGTACTTTGGGTCACAAGAGAGTCTATCTCGAGAGTCCATCACTTAGTCTAGGGCAGTAAGAATCAGAAAAATAACCAGATACCCCTCTAAAAAGTGCATCACTCAGTCCAATACAGTGAGTATCATAACACTAACTAGATGTCCCTTTCAAGAGGAAAAACCAAATAAATTTACATTTTCACAGTTATTTTCATAAACCTGTCACAATAATAATGCAATTGATGTATTGTACAATAAATACACAATACAGTCATATGAAAAAGTTTGGGCACTCCTATTAATCTTAAACATTTTTAGTTCTAAATATTTGGGTGTTTGCAGCAGCCATTTCAGTTTGATATATCTAATAACTGATGGACACAGTAATATTTCAGGATTGAAATGAGGTTTATTGTACTAACAGAAAATGTGCAATATGCATTAAACCAAAATTTGACCGGTGCGAAAGTATGGGCACCCTTATCATTTTATTGATTTGAATATTCCTAACTTCTTTTTACTGATTTACTGAAGCACAAAATTGGTTTGGTAACCTCAATGAGCTTTGAACTTCATAGCCAGGTGTATCCAATCATGAGAAAAGGTATTTAAGGTGGCCAATTGCAAGTTGTTCTCCTATTTGAATCTCCTCTGAAGTGTGGCATCATGGGCTCATCAAAACAACTCTCAAATGATCTCAAAACAAAGATTGTTCAACATAGTTTTTCAGGGGAAGGATACAAAAAGTTGTCTCAGAGATTTAACCTGTCAGTTTCCACTGTGAGGAACATAGTAAGGAAATGGAAGACCACAGGGACAGTTCTTGTTAAGCCCAGAAGTGGCAGGCCAAGAAAAATATCAGATTGGCAGAGAAGAAGAATGGTGAGAACAGTCAAGGACAATCCACAGACCACCTCCAAAGAGCTGCAGCATCATCTTCCTGCAGATGGTGTCACTGTGTATCGGTCAACAATACAGCACACTTTGCAAAAGGAGAATCTGTATGGGAGAGTGATGGAGAAAGAAGCCATTTCTGCAAGCACGCCACAAACAGAGTCGCCTGAGGTATGCAAAAGCAAGATGATGATGCAGCTCTTTGGAGGTGGTCTGTGGATTGTCCATCAGCCTGTGCATTTAATATATATACTAGTGCATTTAAAAAAATAGAATATCATTGAAAAGTTACACACAGAATGATCTATTTTAAGCATTTATGTATTTTATTGTTGATGATTATAGCTTACAGACAGTGAAAACCCAAAATCAGTATTTCAGAGAATTTGAATATTATATAAGACCAATTGGTAATTTTGGCAGTGTGCCAAGTCCTGCTGGAAAATGAAATCTGCATCTCCATAAAAGTTGTCCGCAGAGTGAAGTATAAAGTGCTGTAAGATTCTGTGGGAAAACACTGCACTCACTTCGTTCACTTTGGTGGGTGTCTGGTCTATATTTCAGATTGTGAATTCTTAAAAATGTAAATTCACACAGACTAGATAAATATGTCTTGTTTACAGACAGATGGCCAAACTGCCCTGGGTGCCCTTCTGTCAGCATGTGACCTTCCTCAGGATGCACTGAACATCTCTAAACCCGTCTAGTCACATCAAACAAACATCACCATTATTTAACTTTATAATGTTTCAAATACAGCAAAATAATCAAAACAATATAAAAACTAGTTGTATTGTATCTTCTGTTTATGTATATACTCCATGGGCTAATATCTCCTATTCTAGTGTATAGGAGTGTTTATTGAGGTTTTTTATGGATTAATATCTCCTTTTCTAGTGTATAGGAGTGTTTATTGAGGTTGAGTTTATAGACTAATATCTCCTATTCTAGTGTATAGGAGTGTTTATTGAGGTTGAGTTTAAGGACTAATATCTCCTATTCTAGTGTATAGGAGTGTTTATTTAGGTTGTTTACAGACTAATATATCATATTCTAGTGCACATGGGTGTTTATTAAGCTTGTTTACAGCTTAATAATTAGTTTGTGTAAATATGCAAAATCTGAACAGTTGTAATGTGTGAAAATAGAGATAATTACTACATTAATGTGATAATAGTGTTATGATTTCAGCATCCAGGCCAGAATTACAGCGTGTCTCTGCTTGTCCTGCTGGATGTACGTCTAGCACTGTCTGCTTTTGTGATTTATATAGACACATCTGCAGGCTCACACACTTACACAGCTAATATTGGGTTTGCCCGTCAGCGCTGTTTAGTGTTTATGTGATATCTTGTATATTAGCTTTGTATTATGAGCTGTCCTGAAAAGGACAGATACTGTATATTTTTATTTATATTTTTATTGTTTTTTAGATTTAATACAATTTCTGAACTATATGGCCATGATTCACTTGTATTTTGGAAAAAAATGTGAGTCCCATTTTACATAGGTAATTTCTGCTCTGGTCATTTAAGCTTAGCTATGTCTGTAATGGGGCTGCAACAATTAATTTACATAATTGACAATGTAAATGTAATTATCACAAAAATATTAACAACTATTGCATTTTCAGCTCCAAAACACTATAAATGATCAATTTCCAACAAGATTTTTGAGCTTTAAACTGTTTTGATAGTCCTTCCATGCAGAAATGTGTTATAAAAATGTCATTGTTAAATTGTGAATCGTGAATTGAATTGAATCGTGAGCAGATTGCATCATTACACCCCTGTTGTTTACATTTCAGAAAAAAAGGTAAAAGCTGGATGTGCTACTGCATGGCTAAGATATGTGTCAGCAGCTGACTGTTGACTGTTGTCCTTGTTTTAATCAGTCAATGGCACACCTGTGTTTCCCCACCAAGATGGAACCCACCAGCTATTTACATGAACACACCTCACTTCCAGGCCACCACAACCATCAGTGTAGATTTATTCTTCAACTCCGATGACTCAATATCTAATACCTAAACCTAACCTTAATCTAAAAATCGAATCTAATCCTAAACCTAGTTTTAAAATGTTAAAACTGATGTCCGTAAATTTTGAAAATTAGGGCCCTTTTGGTGAGAATAATTAATTGCACCGGGCATGCAGAAGAATCATTTTAAACTGGGCGAGTGTGATGCGGTCTCCTTTCAGAGCAGATGAATCCGATTCCAGGTTATATTCAATCAGAGAGAGAGAGAGAAAGAGAGAGAGAGCACTCAGACAGAAACTTCAATCCTTTGTTTTTTTTTGTTTTGCTATGAGTAAATGACTTACTGAGTTCTTAGATTCCTCTTCTGAAGTCTCCATTGCTCCACCAGTTGCTCGCGTTCACTAAAACTGAGCTGGATTCTCTTTTAGAGGCTGTACGTGTGACGTGGCCAGAAGAACTATCACCAAAAGTAACCAGACACCCCAGTTTTTAGAATGAATATATTAGGCTGAGCAGGGATGGTCGTTCCAGCACACTGGTACCATTAAACACAATATTCTATCCCGTCTCCACTCAGAAAGGCTTCTGCTTTTAAGATTAGAGTTTGGGTTAGAGTTGGGTGAAGGGTTACATTCAATAGAGGGTAATTTACTTTCATTTTACTTTCAGCTGCATTTAATAGTCACTATGCTGAATGTTTTAGATCACTTACATGCTGCCTGGCCAAAAACAAAAGTTGCTACCAAAAAAAAGGTCACACACTGTAATTTTTGGATTTGACTGTCTTTAGCTTTAATTGCTGCACACATTCACTGTGGCATTGTTTCAATAAGCTTCTGCAATAATACAATATTTATTTGAATCCAGTGTTGCATTAATTTTTCACCAAGATTTTGCAGCAGCATTGATGATGGTAGAGTCTGACCACTGCACAAAGCCTCTCTTCTCCATCCAGCACATCCCAAAGACTCTCAATGAGGTTAAGATCTGGACTCTGTGGTGAACTCTCTCAATCCATGTGTGAAAATGATGATCTCATGCTCCCTGAACCCTGAACTCTTTCACAATTCCAGCACCATGAATCCTGACATTATCATCTTGGAATATGTTCGTGTTCATCAGAGAAGAAAAAATCCAATAACCTGGTCTATATTCAGTATATTCAGGTAGAGTCAGCTGACCTCATTCTTTCAGAACATACTGTTACTGAACCTAAACCTGCAGACCAACTGCAGCATCAACCCCACATCATTTACTTACTTAAATCCAGGTGGAGACTTAAAAAAAAAAAGAAAAAAAAATGTATATATATATATATATATATATATATATATATATATATATATATAATGAGGGTAGACCTGTTTATAAACTAAGATTTAGTTCAGTAAGGTTTTCAGTGACCCAGAAAACAGTAGACACACTGATACTGGACACACAGAGTCTTCCAGAGATCAGGTGAGTCTGACAGGGTTCAGTTACCTGCTCTTAGAGTTAATATGCAGAGCTATCTGTTTACAGCAGCACTGCAGGACGGAGCACTGCAGGGGCTAAACTTCGAATATACCAGAGTTCTTTTGTTACAGTATGGCTAACTAATATGAGATAATTAATTTAGGCCAATTGTTTTAAGTATTTCTGGAACAGTTCTATTAGTCTGTTCACCAGGAAGTATAGTTTTATCTGTCAGAATTTGGACACACATCTTCTCATTCAATGTGTTTTCTTTTTTTATGACTATATTAAACTATACAGGAACAAATGCAGAAGAAAACATGTTAAACAAACCAGAATATGTTTTATACTTTAGATTCTTCTTTGAGGACAGATCTGCACACTATTGATATTTTAATCTCAGTATCTTCATGAGGAAGAGTCACCTGGAATAGTTTTCTCAGCGTCTTAAAGGAAGGAGTTCCTGGAGGTGCTGAACAATAGTTGCTGCTTTTCCTTTGCGCTGTGAAGCTCCAGCTCATCCCAATTAAATCACCTCAAATCTCCATCTCAGTTCATCAGGTTTAGATCAGGGGATTAATGTGGAGGACAAACACTTTTTTACTGATTATTATGTAAATGTAAATTTCTTTAATATTAATGTACAATGTAAAAAAAATAAATTTAATAAAGAATCAAAGAAAAAAAACTGAATGAGAAGGTGTGTCTAAACTTTTGACAGCTACTGTATTTATCTGCATATATATATATATATATATATATATATATATATATATATTATATATATATATATATATATATATATATATATATATATATATATATATATATATATACATATAGAAACAGTATTTACTAGGAATGGGCTATATAGCTCTGAAATAAAACCACAGTATTTTAGGGTATCTTTACGATACCAGTATTGGTTATCAAATTAAACACACAACTGCAACCAATTAAATGTAAACGTTTGTTATATTGTATTTATTATATAATATAGAATATATTTTTTACAGTTATTTTTTTATGTTTATTTTTATACAGTGAATTTTAGTCCCTAGTTTTCTCAAATGGTAACTGATTCATGTTATATGGAGTGATGGTGGTGAACTGGCGGAGACTTGTGTTGATGTTTTATCACTTTTTTTTAAATGTGAGTTTCCAATAAAAACCTACAGAATCTTCAGCAGAGGCGAAAAGCTTTCAGTGAACTCTGAAGACTCCCAGCAGTTTCAGGAGGTTACTGCTGTTCAGAGGCCGTGCTGCCATTCCAAGCATACGGCTTTGATGTAGTAACACACACACACACACACACACACACACACACACAGCCTCTTACCCTCTTCTAAAAATATCTGTGTGTTGATGTGCTGTACGGTTGTGAATAATTGAGTAAACCAGAGGCTTCTGAGTGGATTTGCAGTTTCTCCTCTTCATCCACAGGCCAAGCTCTAAGCCTCCCCTCAGCACCGTTCACTACAGCTTAGTTCACTATAGCTTAGTTCACTACAGCTCAGTCTACTACAGCTAATCTCACTACACCTCAGTTCACTATAGCCCAGTTCACTACAGCTCAATTAACTACAACTCAGTTCACTACAGCTCAGTTCACTACAGCTCAATTAACTACAACTCAGTTCACTACAGCTCAGTTCACTACAGCTCAATTAACTACAACTCAGTTCACTACAGCTCAGTTCACTACAGCTCAATTAACTACAACTCAGTTCACTACAGCTCAGTTCACTACAGCTCAATTAACTACAACTCAGTTCACTACAGCTCAGTTCACTACAGCTCAATTAACTACAACTCAGTTCAGTACAGCTCAGTTCACTACAGCTCAGTTCACTACAGCTCAGTTCAGTATAGCTCAGTTCACTACAGCTCAGTTTACTACAGCTCAGATCACCACACCTCAGTTCACTACAGCCCAGTTCACTACAGCTCGATTCACTGCAGCTCAGTTCACTACAGCTCAGTTCACTATAGCTCAGTTCACTATAGCTCAGTTCACTACAGCTCAGTTCACTGCAGCTCAGTTCACTACAGCTCAGTTCAGTATAGATCAGTTCACTACAAGTAAGTTAAATACAACTCAGTTCACTACAACTCAATTCACTACCATTCAGTTCACTATGGCTCAATTAAATACAGCCTAGTTCACTACAGCTCAATTCACTACAGCTCAGTTCATTGCAGTTCAGTTTACTGCAGTTCAGTTTACTTTATCTGAGTTCACTACAGCTCAATAATTCACTACAGCTCAATTCACTACTGATCAGTTCACTACAGCTTAATTCACTATATGCGTTTACTAAAGCTCAGTTCACTACAGCTCGATTCACTACAGCTTGATTCACTACAGCTCAGTTCACTACAGCTCAGTATACTGCAGCTCAATTTACTACAGCACAATAATCCAGTACAGTAGAGTTCACTACAGCTCAATTCACTACAGCTTAATTCACTAAAGCTCAGTTCACTACAGCTTAGTTCCCTGTAGCTCAGTATACTACAGCTAAGTTCACTACAGCTCAGTTCACTACAGCTCAGTTCACTACAGCTCAGTTCACTGCAGCTCAATTAACTACAACTCAGTTCACTACAGCTCAGTTAACTACAACTCAGTTCACTACAGCTCAGTTTACAACAGCTCAGTTCACTACAGCTCAATTAACTACAACTCAGTTCACTACAGCTCAGTTAACTACAACTCAGTTCACTACAGCTCAATTAACTACAACTCAGTTCACTACAACTCAGTTCACTACAGCTCAGTTTACAACAGCTCAGTTCACTACAGCTCAGTTTACTACAGCTCAGTTCACTACAGCACAGTTCACTACAGCTCAGTTCACTACAGCTCAGTTTATTACAGCTCAGTTCACTACAGCTCAGTTTACTACAGCTAAGTTCACTACAGCTCAGTTAACTACAACTCAGTTCACTACAGCTCAGTTTACAACAGCTCAGTTCACTACAGCTCAGTTTACTACAGCTCAGTTCACTACAGCACAGTTCACTACAGCTCAGTTCACTACAGCTCAGTTCACTACAGCTCAGTTTACTACAGCCCAGTTCACTACAGCTCAGTATACTGCAGCTCAATTTACTACAGCACAATAATCCAGTACAGTAGAGTTCACTACAGCTCAATTCACTACAGCTTAATTCACTAAAGCTCAGTTCACTACAGCTTAGTTCCCTGTAGCTCAGTATACTACAGCTCAATTCACTACAGCTAAGTTCACTACAGGTCGATTCACTACAGTTTAGTTCACTACAACTCAGTTTACTACAACTCAGTTCACTACAGCTCAGTTCACTACAGCTCGATAATCCACTACAGCTCAGTTCACTACAGCTCGATTCACTACAGCTCAATAATCCACTACAGCTCAGTTCACTACAGCTTAGTTCCCTACAGCTCAGTATACTGCAGCTCAATTCACTACAGCACAATAATTCACTACAGTACAGCTCAATTCACTATAGCTTATTTATTATTATTAACTAAATTCAGTTTTGTTAAATGACTTTTTGTTTAATGCAGCTTAGCTCAAAATGTAGTAGCTCAAAATAGTATAATATACTGTATATAATCAAAAACATTTAAAACCCCTTACCAGCTTTGTCTTAAACTAATCAAACAGTTAAAATACCTCAATACGTTTTCCCCAAATTCAATGCAGAAAAAGAGATAAAGGTAGAGTAAATGAAACCACTTATTTTTATAATAAAGGAAAAACCCAATTACTATATCGCAAGACAATTATTTAATGCAGAACCATCAAAGAACCTGTATCTATAGAGTATAAACAGAAATGTATTTCTGCACATGATCAGTAGCGTCTCTTTACACAGTGCTTATCAGCTGCTGACTCCTCATGTGATGTGGTGGCCGTTGCTAGGGTGACTGTTGCTGTGCATCCTGCTCGGATACGGGATGAGAGCCATCTAAAGGTGAAGTGACTGCACCCAGATTCAACTCGGACCAAAACACCAAAAAGTTCTCCAAACAAAAGATGTGGTCCTGGTCTGGATCAACTGAACCATGAAAACACTTTTTTGGATGTTTCATATTTTCAAATAAGTCTCATCAGGTACTGATGAGAGCCAGTTTCATCACAATGTTTTTGATGGTATTTGTTAGTTATGTTGGATTAGTCTGATCACCACCATTGCTAATCTGTCGGTTGCTTCATTGGATGAGCCATCTCTCCGGTATTGCTAATGCAGCGTTATCTACAGTACCAGTCAAAAGTTTGGACACACCTTCTCATCCAGTGTTTCCTACATTGTAAATGAAAGCTAAAGTCATCTAGACTATCAAGGAACACTTATGAAATCATGTAGTAACTTAAAAATACTCCTTTCTTTCCTGGGACAGTCCTGATGAGAGCCAGTTTCATCATAATGTTTTTGATGGTCTTTACGACTAAACTTGAGGGTACTTTCAAAGTTCTTGAAATGTTTCGGGTTGTCTGACCTTAATTCCTTAAGTATTTTTTAAAGTATTTTTTCTTTAATTAGTTAAGTAGTTTTTTCTTATTATATGTATTAGAACATTACTCAAATATTCACTGTTCATTGTATACCTGTAACTCTACCTTAACTGATGCTCTCAAACACAATAAGAGACAAGAAATTCAAGTAATTAACTCTTGACGAGTTCAGCACAGCTGTTAACTGAAAGCCTGAATTCCAGGTCACTCTGATTCCTAAAGCTGACTGAGAAAATCCAGCAGAGATGTGCAAAACTGTCATCTAGGCAAGAAGAATCAATATCCATATAATTTTATTTATAGTTTATACTCTCTTTGGTACTGTGCGTTTGATGAACGATCGCTGGCAGTGCTAATTTCATGTTAGTTATGTTGGATCACTAGGGAGTTGGACAATGCAGGTGGTAATGTACACTCTAAGCCCGAATAAATTAAATTTACTTCAGAGATTTGAGGAAACCGCCTTAAAAAAGTTAAGTAATGGGGAATGAAAACTTGAGTTAGCATAAATTAAAACATCAAGTTTTTACAACTAAAGGGGAAGTTGAATTATTTGTAAGGTAGCCCAGGGGGGAATCACTACACACTGATGGTGAGTGTTAGTCAGAAACTGTTGGACACACCCAGTATGCAAATAGATTGTGACAGAATTTTTTTTCCAATGGAAAAGAAGCTGGCAATGGCAACAGGCTAAACTCAGTTATTAAAAGTTGGTTTAACTCAAAGATCTCAGTTTGAATAGTACAGTATATGTGCCCACAATTGTTCAACTAATTCAAAATAGTTTAGAAATATCCAATTGTATGTAAAACAGACTTAAATCATTCGAGTTCAAACAACATATGGGTTTACAGTGTGGCATGATGTTGTTGTAGCTGTTTAAAACACACAGTTCTCCATGTTGCATGTGGTTAGCTAGTATGTTCAGTTTTGTACATGTTCTGGTCCTGATTAAGTAAAGCTGCAAATGGAAACAGGAACCGTAACCAGTCTAAAGGGGTCCGCTCAGGCTCCGGCTCCAGCTCAGGCTCAGGACAGTTCAGCACGGCCTTTGTAATCATTTGTTACTTGCAGTGTAAAAGCGGCCTGTGGTTTTCTGATTGTTTGAACTATCGCTTTAATGATTGAAGCTGCGTGGTGCAGCGTGTGTAGTGCTGCAGCATGGCCGTGCCCGGAATATTCTCAGCTTCTGCTCGGCGTGGATCTAAATATAGGCGGGCTGTGTTATTGTAGGAGCGGATATTCAGGCCCTGCTGCTGTTTATGTTGATGGGTAGCGTACGCAGCTCGGCACGGCGCTGATTAAAGTGGTAGTTGTAGCAGTAGGGTGGAGCGGGGGGGTATTTTTAGCAGTAGTGTTGGGTGGGGGTGAGGATGCAGGTGTTTGATGTTCAGGTGCTTCAGTGTTTCTGTGTTTATTAGGCTTCGCTCGGTGGAGTCGCTTTCAGAGTCGCTGTCTGCAACGTGATGAATCATCAGTGGCTGGCTCTAACACTGCGTCACAGTAAACAACACACACACACACACACTATAACATAGCATAACATCTCTATTTAAGGTGGATGTAGAAAACTGTGTTTATCTGTCCACACATGCACACACATACAAATAAACATATGCACTGCCTTTAAAAAATATTCACTTTGATTTTACTATTTTACTACTATAAATGGAATCGTGCTTAGTATAATTTGGCTTTTTAGACAAAAACTCTTTAACATCAAAATGAAAACCTTCCCACAAAGTAATGTCAATTGAATGAAAATATGCAATGTAAAATAGGTGATTGCATAAATATTCGCCCCTTTAAAAAAACAGTATTTATTAACTGTTTATTTTCAGTTAGCTTAGATTTCCAGATTTCCACTAAATCCAGAGCAGAGACTGTAAAAAAGATGGTCGCCGTTCCCATTCATTCAATGAAAATGAATCCAAAATCTTCCGTTGACGATCCTGATACCCGAGTCTGCACAGTAGAGACCAGAGGAGGGAGAAAAACTGTGGAGAGTCAGCCTACTCATTTAAATACCTCCGCCCCTGAGGGCTGCCTCGAGGTCACAGGCTGCGGAGCGGAGCTGACGTTCTGTTATTGGTCCCGCCCATAACCAGCCCTTTTACAATAACCACACCTTTTTTAAATAGAGCTGAATAACGTTTTAAAAAAATGAATTATGTGAGGATATAAAAATTTGCCAATATAATCAGAGGTTACACTAGCTGCTGCATTTAAATAAACCCGGTAGAATTACAGTATATTGGAAAAAAACGTGATTGAAAGTTGTCTGTTTTGCCATTGAAACCTATGGGGATGGGTGGGGTTACACAGCTTTCTGAAACCGAACAGCAGGGGGCGCCTGACCTGTGGTGGCTTCACTTTTGAAAGACGATGCTCTGTCCAGCTATACACAGTCTATGATCCAGAGCATTAGCATTAGCAGCTCGTCCCACGTAGCTTGTTTTAACATGGTAAATGCGCAGGCTACAGTCCGATATACTCACCTCTGAACAGCGAAATGCTAGTGCTTAGCGCATTTAACGGCTAATGCTAATGCTGCTTCAGTAGTGTTTGCCAGGGTTAGCGCCAGGCTACAGGCCAATAACTTTCACCTCTGAACTTCCAAAAAGCTAGCATTTAGTGCAGTTAGTGGCTAATGCCAACACTGCTGGAGAACTAAATCGCAAGGCGCGTTGTCTATTTTCACACCTTATGTCTGAGTCATTTAAATAGCAAGGATGCTGAATAAATATATCTACACTGATGGGCATCGTGGTCTCAAAATTAGGTGTGTTCAGGTAAATTTCTACAGTATTGCTATCTTAAAACTGAAAACACAGGTGTGCCACTGACTGTGATTGCAACCTAGACAGATACCAACAGTCAGACGTTCATTGCTACATTAGCTTGTTAAACACACATGGACACTCAGCAGTGCACAAACCCATAGTGCGTGCCTGTTGGCAGCTGTGCAAACGTTTACATTAATAAGAAACGAGTGATAGAACGAGTGTAAAGGAGCTGGTCTGTTTTCTCTGCTAAGATTTGTTGAAAATGTTCACGTCATCTGCCAAAGTCAGAGTTCACCTGGTTCTTAAAGATAAAGGCAAGTGACACGCTGCCTGGTTATTTTAATAATTTAATAATAATTATTACATGCCTTCGAGACACACAAGGTGTACTTTTCCTGTCGTTATGACAGCAAAGACACCTAGACATGCCCTAAATCAAGCTGCACAGTCCCATAATGTTCAGTCACACTCTCAATTCTTGTGAGATCTTCCACAGTATAAACCCTTTATCAAGCTATTAAATAATCTTCTCAACGTCTGCACTCGTGTAAAACTGCACAATTCACACCTCACTGCTCCCACCTGAGCATAAACTGCTTTGTGATTTGGTTTGTTTCGTTTAGCAGCAGAACACACACACACACACACACACACACACACACAAATCCACTATCTCTCTTACCTCAGCTGGTCCAATAACACACCACACACACTGCCCATGGTTTTGACAGAGAGATTTATGTGTGGGTTTAGGGGCGAGATTTTTGGCATTATCAAACTCATTCATCATTGCTCTCTCTCTCTCTCTCTCTCTCTCTCTCTCTCTCTCACACACACACACACACACTGTCCTCTGTCTCTCTGTAAAAGACTTCAGTAACAGGAAGCAGGGCTGTGCTTGCTGTCATACTGCCGACACAAAATCTGTCTTGTAGGATTTTTTCAGCTCCTGCCAAACGCATTAAAACACTGTAACGTTTTACACACCGTCCACATCATGATAAAACACAGTGGATCAACACCAGCAGATGACATGTCCCTCCAAACCATCACTGATCATCAGTAAATTTTACATTTCATTTGTAAATCAAGGGAGCAGAGTCTGGAGGAAGAGTGGAGAGACACACAGTTCAAACTGCTTGAGGTCTAGTGTGAAGTTTCTACAATCAGTGATGGTTTGGAGAGACATGTCATCTGCTGGTGTTGATCCACTGTGTTTTATTATCAAGTCTAAAGTCAGTGCAGTTTTGTTTTCCCACAAAATCTTACAGCACTTCATGCTTCCCTCTGCTACTGACAACTTTTATGGAGATGTGGATTTCATTTTCCAGCAGGGCTTGGCACACTGCCCACACTGCCAAAAGTACCAATTAGTCTTATATAATATTCTAATTTTCTGAGAAACTGATTTTTAGGTTTTCATTGCCTGTAAACCAAAATCATCAACAATAAAATAAATGTACAGCTATATAATATTTGAGTTTTACATTTTGCACTAAATTACTGAAACAAAGGCCCTTTAATTTAAATTCATTGAGAAGCACCTGGAATTTCAAGAATATATTACAAAATAAAAATGTACTTCAAGTGACCTGAAGTGTAGCATATATAGTAAGTACATTGTAATCTGCGAACAAAATGAATACACAATAGACTGCTTTTAAAATATTACAATATCTCAATATGTATATGTATGTTTTGGCAATATTATTGCACATGATACTATATGACAAACTCCTAATGCCTTCTATAATGTATTACTGATACACACGACACTGTGGAGTGATGGAGGAATGATAAATGTCTCCACAAATTCAGAGAAGAATTGTCCCATCCATCTGCACTCGTTATCAACATAACCTCAACCTCGCAAGACAATTTCAGACTCACAAGATAGTACCTCAAAACTCAAAACAAAATAAAGGTGTGTCCATTTCCAAAACGTCCCCTGACATAACACTACATAATCAGTTTACACACTGCTATCCCATGACTTTTGGCATATCAGTGTAAATGTCAGTATGTTATGTAATAGTAATATCTATCAGAACAATGTTTAATAATTCACAGATCAGTCATATAATGATAATACTATGTTTAAATGAAGGTGATGATGAGGATGATGATGGTCCTGATGTCCTTTAGAGCAGTGGGCTCTGACTGAAGCTGCTGGACGATGCAGTGTGCAGGATGTGCGGCTGGGATTAGATTAGATCAGATTAGATTAGATTAGCTCAGGAATGGCCTTTTGCCCGTGACATTTCAGTAACAGCGCTGACCCCAGACCATCGGTATGAGCTCCAGTGAGCGCGCTGTCAGAGGCGGACGCAGCCTGCTGGAAATGATCCACATGAACACGCAGCACCACTTTCCCACACACACACACATGCATAATGCATCTTCCCAACCGACAAACGCATCATGCGTCATTACGAGTAGCGTACAAACACTCTTCATCATTATGCAGCGCTGAGGTTCTGCTTCTGACTGCTAATGCTAATGATGCTAATGCTGGTTCTGCACTGCGTGACTTTCAGAGTCGCCAGATTGTAGTTTTCTACATGCTTGTAATGGGAAATCTAATTGTGGGTTTGTGCTGTGCGATATGACGATAAATATCATGGAGACGATAGAAAAGGGTCTATCGTGCTACTTACCTTGTATCGTCCCTATTATTTCTACAGTAATTTCATCAATTATTCATGCAAATATATAAAGTAGGCTACAATGAAATGTATTGGCGTGGTCACTTTTCATAAACTCGATTTATATAAGTGATAATAAAGTAATCTTTGCAAAAAAAGCTTCATGATGTGGTTTTGTGACATGTTTTACGTTATTAAACTCATGAGAGCTGAACAATGGAGACGCATTGTTCTTTTGAAAAAAATAGCTACTGCATCTACCTCATCTGTTTTCATTTGATATATATATATATATATATATATATTGCTGCACTGAAAGGTAGTAATTCTCATTTCTGAAAGTTTGGTTTAATGTCACTGTGAAATAAAGTTGGAAAAAAGTAAGCAATGATGTTATTTTTTCATATTTTTCGAAGAATAACTGAAAACATACTTAAATGTGGTATATCACGATATATATCGTTATCGTGATATAACAAATTCCATATTGTGATATATGATTTTTCCCATATCATCCAGCACTATTGTGTGTATTAGGCAATGTTTGGACACACCTTAAAAGAGAACTCCGGTGTAAAATGGACTTTTGTTGTAGTAAAACATGATAAAAAGTACTTACCTTTGATGAATAGTACACCTCCGTTCTCCCACAACGTTCTGAGATCCAGAAATTGAAACAGTTTGTCTAAACACCCTTCAGACTGGGTGATACGGGGCATAATTTACCCCGATACATCGCATTTTACACTGTTATCCAGCTCAAAGCATAGCCTGCCTCTTTGTACCAGCTGCTCAATATGCGGAGTCTATGTATGTATATATGTCTATGTTATTATCAGTACAGTGATGGCGGGGCTCTGAGCTGAAGCTAGCATTATAGGATGTAAACAGTGGTTTTCAATAAGCTTCTTGTGCACTTTTTAAGTTATTAATGCCTCGTTTTAAATGTCAGGGCTCTCCAGATTCTAGCAAGGAGGTGTGAAGCTCTCTCCTGTAAAGTTGCTGTTTTGGAGTTACATGTTTTTCATTGGACAGCGAAGAAATGGAATTATTTAGTAAACAAAAAAAAAACATTAAACCAACCAGAATATGTTTTATATTTTAGATTCTTCTTAAAGTAGCACCTCTTGCTTATATTAGACAGTTTTGCACATCTTGGCTGGATTTTCTCAGTCAGCTTTATGAGGTAGATTCACCTGAAATTCAGGCTTTCAGTTAACAGCTGTGCTGAACTCATCAAGAGTTAATTTCTTGAATTTCTTGTCTGTTAATGTGTTTGAGAGCATCAGTTGTAAAGTAGTGAAGAGGTAGAGTTACAGGTATACAGTGAATAGTGAATATTTGAGTACCGTATTTTTCGGACTATAAGGCGCACTTAAAAACTTTTAATTTTCACAAAAATTGACAGTGCGTCTTATAATACGGTGCGCCTTTTGTATGGATTTTACTCGTCAGGTTGTAAGGAGCAGTAAACACACACTCCGTGCAGCGTTATAGAGAGTTTCAGTGCTATACAGAGTCCAGAGCCGTGCAGCTCCGAGGCTGAGCAGCAATAGCATTAGCTAGATGCTAACCGCTAAGCTAGCTAGCTTATTCACTGAGATCAGTATTATCTAAATTTTACTCGTCAGGTTGTAAGGAGCAGTAAACACACACTCCGTGCAGCGTTATACAGAGTTTCAGTGCTATACAGAGTCCAGAGCCGTGCAGCTCCGAGGCTGGAGCAGCAAATAGCATTAGCTAGCTTATTCACTGTTCAGAGATCAGTATTATCTAAATTTTACCCGTCAGGTGTAAGGAGCAGTAAACACACACTCCGTGCAGAGCCGTGCCGCTCCGAGGCTGGAGCAGGCAATAGCATTAGCTAGATGCTAACCGCTTAGCTAGCTAGCTTTTTCACTGTTCAGAGATCAGTATTTTCTAAATTTAGCACTTTTAATACTGCTGGAGCAGTATTATTAGAGTTAGATGCTAATCGCTAAGCGTTCACCGTTCAGAGGTGAGTTATCGGCCTGTAAGACATCTGGAAATCTAAGCTTACTGTAAATAAACTGAAGCACGTTACTCACCCAAATAAACAGTTTTCAGGAGAGGAATCTGTGTAGATTAATATCCAGCACTCGTTTGACTTTGAAAGAGCTAACGTTAGATTTGTATACTGAGACGCTCCACCGGCTAGCGACCACCCCCGGTGGGGGAAGGGAAACATGGCGCCACCCCTGTTCACTTTGATATAGGCACCCTTTCTAGTGTCACTTAACGCGCCTTATAATGCGATGCGCCCTATGTATGGAAAAATAGCAGAAAATAGGCGTTCTTTGATAGTGCGTCTTATAATACGGTGCGCCTTATAGTCCGAAAAATACGGTAATGTTCTAATCCATATTATGAGAAGCAGGAACTGCTCAACTAAGTAAAAAAATACTTTAAGAAATGAAGAAAAAAAAACTGTTATGATGAAACTGGCTCTCATCAGGACCGCCCCAGAAAAGGAAGAGCAGTAGTTTCCTCTGTTGTACTGGATATGTTAATCAGTTAGAATTACCAGCCTCAGAAACCACAAGTTAACAGAGTATTTTGGTTTGTTTAACACTTTTAAGTTACTACATGATTCATTATGTGTCCCTTCATAGTCTGGATCACTTCACTATTCATTTACAATGTAGGAAATACAAGAAAAGGAAAAAAATCAATGAGAAGATGTGTTCAAGCTTTTGACTTGTACTGTACATTTTCTTTCACCAGTAGGAACACAGTGAAGATGCTCACGAAGCACATTTCTAATCATGCTAGTAGGTGTGTATTAGCTTCTGTCCACTAATAGCCACATTAGCATTTAGCTTGTTTGCAGGACAAGCTTTTTTTTTTTTTTTTACCCAAAAAGCACTGTGACCCCAGGTGTGTGACTTCAAAGCAAACTCCTGAGACAGCAGCAGTATGTAGATGAGCATTGTCCTGTTGAAATAGTGCACCTGTGTGGGCATTCCCTGGTTGCAGGACCTTATTAGCATAATTAAGGCCAAAGTTGAACCCCACCCCATGACACCAGGCCTCTGGGCGTGCACATCCTGCTGTTTTGAAGCAGTTTTTGAAAGATGAAGAGTTTTGTCCTGAAAATTTATAAAAACAAGCACAGATTTCTACACAGATATGGTGAAACACACTGGAGCGCTGCCCTTCAGCCGTGTGAGCAAAAGTGGGTTAGCAGGCGGAGCTGTTCACAGTGTGAGGACTGTGTGTGTGTGTATGTGTGTGTGTGTGTGTGTGTGTGTGTGTGTGTGTGTGTGTGTGTGAGTGTGTGTGGAAGAGAGAGAGAGCCAAGCAGTGGAATCACAGTGCTGGGTAACCACGGCAACAGCCCAGGAGGCTGATGTCACCGAGGCTTCACAGAGAATCTACAGCAGAAATAAAGTCCGTCACACACACACACACACACACACACACACTTACACACACACACACACTTACACACACACAGCTCTGTCACATTCAGCTGATTCTGCTTGATTTGATGTGTATATACTGCATGCTTGTGTGTGTGTGTGTGTGTGTGTGTGTGTGTGTGTGTGTAATAGATCAGTTTGAATCAGTCATTGTTTTAAAATAGACCTGCATCACAACTCTCTTCATTTCCTGTTTATCTGTTTTATCCGTCTGTCTGTCTGTGTATCTATCTATGTAATATTATGTATACCTGTCTTTCTGTCTGTCAGTCTGTATACTTGTCTGTCTCTATATCTGTTCATCTGTATGTCAGTGTGTCTGTCTGAATTTCTGTCTGTATACTTGTCTGTTTATGTATCTGCCTGTATATCTGTTTGTATGTGTCTGCATATCTGTCTATCTCCATGTCTGGCTGTAAGTCTGCATAGATGTGTGTTACTTCATGTATCTGTTTTTATATCAGTCAGTCTGTGTATTGGTCTGTCTGTATATCTGTATATCAGTCTGTATATACATTGATCAGTCTGTATATCAGTCTTTATAACAGTCTGTATGTGTATTGATCAGTCTGTATATCAGTCTTTATATCAGTCTGTATATCAGTCTGTGTGTATCAGTCTTTGTGTATGTTGATCGGTCTGTATATCAGTCTGTCTGTATATTGATCAGTCTGTATATCAGTCTTTATATCAGTCTGTCTGTATATTGGCCAGTCTGTATGTCAGTCTTTATATCAGTCTGTGTGTATATCAGTCTGTCTGTACATTGATCGGTCTGTATATCAGCCTGTCTGTATATCAGTCTGTCTGTAAGTTGATCGGTTTGTATATCAGTCTTTATATCAGTCTGTCTGTATATTGGTCAGTCTGTATATCAGTCTGTGTGTATATCAGTCTGTCTGTATGTTTATCTGTCTGTATATCAGTTATTATATCAGTCTGTATGTATGTTGTTTGGTTTGTATATCTGCATATCAGTCTTTCTATCAGTCTGTCAGTGTATTGTCAGTCTGCATATCAGTCTTTATATCAGTGTGTATATTGGTCTATCTGTATATTGATCTGTATATTGATTTATATTTGTCTGTGTATCATTTTGTCTGTATCAATGTGTCTGCCTAAATGTCTGTATATATATATATCAGTCAGTCTGTGTAGCATTATATATGTATGTATGTATGTATGTAGCTGTGTATGTCTATCTATCTGTATAGCTGTCTGTCAGTCTGTATATCTGTCAGTCAGTCTGTATATCTCTGTCAGTCTGTATATATGTCTTTATAACAGTTTGTTAGTGTGGATATTTGCCAGTTTTCATATCTGTCTGTCTGTATGTCTGTGCATCAAATCACTGTCTGTTTATATGTCATATATATTTGTCTGTATATCTATCTTTCTGTCTGTGTATCTGTCTGTCTGTGTCTGTAAATCTGTCTATTGTATATATAGCTGTCAGTCTGTACATCTGTCTGTCTTTATATTTGTTTGTCTGTCAATTAATACACAAACACAGCCACCACAACAGTGACCACACCACTAACCTGCATCTGTGTGTGTGTGTGTGTGTGTGTGTGTGTGTGTGTGTGTGTGTGTGTGTGTGTGTGTGCGCTGCAGTATCATGACTCATATCCTCTACTGCCCATGAGCTGTGTGTGTAAAACCCTCAGAGAGAGAGAGAGAGAGAGAGAGAGAGAAAGAGAGAGAAAAAGAGAGAGAGAGAGACAGAGAGAGAGAGATAGTTAGATACAGAAAAATGAGCTACAGAGACGGAGGAGTTAAAGAGTGTTAAGTCCAATTTCTGAATATGACTAATAATAACAATATTATTACACTGTAATACTATCAAAATATCAGTGGCATAAAATGACAATAATATTGTTTATTGCAATAGTTTTATTATTCAGTATTGTTTAAAAAATACTGCTTAACTACTTAAATTATATTTTGTTTGACTCCCTAAATTGTTATGCTAACACTGAAAAGAATAAAAAAAATAAATTAGAAGAAGTTTAGTCTGATATTGTTGAATTATTATTTGGGGGGAGGTTAGCTTGTGTTTTTGGTTCTAAGAATACACACTGATGGTAAGTTAGGATTTGGGGTGGGAATGCCTATTATGCAAGTAATTATTTAATTGGGATGTGTTTAATTAAATTTCTGTAGATTTTAGCAGTATTTAGTGTTTTTTTTTGTGTTAACACTGAAATATTCAACTCTGTCAAATAACTCCCAACACCTAAACTCATATTTCAGTTTCTCTCCAGTTTTTGCTGTGTGATGATGTGATGATGAGGTGATATCAGATGTTTAGTTTGGCTCGTGTGTGTGTGTGTGTTTATGCGCTGTCTGGTTTAGTATACAGCGTGCAGCAGCAGATCTTCATTATTCATGAGGGAGCTGTGGTGTTACTCACGGTTGTGCTGATTTACGCTGATGTGTGCAGTGGGACAGTGACGGCGTGCTCTGAGGGCTGTGGTTTTGGGGTTAACATCATGCTAACTACAGGAGTGCGCTTGTGATCAGACGGTTCCTGTGGTTTTATACTGACTCACATGTTCTGTTTGGGGACTCCAGCTTATTTCATGTGTCTGTGTTGTCATTTATTCTTCTAAAGTGGAGTTAGATTCTTCTCCTCACATATTCCAGCCTAGAAAGCTTGGCTGCTTCTTTTTTCGACTATATATATCGCCATGACCCTATCCATGGCGGTCCATAGGTCCATGACCTATCAAGAGCTGATTCAGTGTTGAGCACTCAAAACCCGAGGAATACATCAAATCAACAGTAATCGGCCCTTTAATCAGTAAATAAGAACGTTTTTCTGTGGTTAAAAGCGTGAATTCAGCTGTAACTGGAAATATCTGTGCAAAACTCTGCTGGACTGAGCTGTACAGCTTTCAACACGTGCATTTACAAACCATATGGATGGAGGCCATGCAGTTACCTCGTGTTTACTCCTGCCTCCCCCCCTTGCGCTTCTCAGGCAGCAGCAGCCTGTCACTCACACAGACACAGAGACAGCGCTGTGTGTCTACTTCTTGTGACAAGAATCAAAACATTGTCGATAAAATCGACAATGTCTTTCCACGCATTTCCAAGGGCGATATTTTGGACATTTGCATGGCATTAAAATCCCATATTTAGCATTTAGCTAGAAACAGGAGCCATTACTACAGCAAGCAGAGTTGGAGAGCATGCAAAGTAATTGTTGACTAATCAGAAACATAATTTCCAGATTAGTCGATTGCCAAAAATAATCATTAGTTGCCCCAACATAATCGAACTGTGAGGTTTTATAGAACTGGTATGCTCATTCACTTTCACCAGCCATTAATCTTTTATACCTCTATAGTTACACTACTGTTACTCTGTTACAAGTTGTGAGGTGTTATCTAGTGAGTGGGGTTAAACCCCGGTCTGCATGCTCATGGCAAACCAATATTAAGAGTTGTGCAATTTAAAGTGAAGACTGATGTAGGATGCAGATGGATGGGACGTTTTACAGTTTCACATGTGTACTGGGAATACACCATGAAAGAATAATCATGTGTAAGTATAAGCCATTGGTAATGATTAAGAAAGTCATGGGACACAACTAGGACTAGTTACTATTCCATGACATTGTGGCATGTCAGTGTAGAAGGTTGTAATTGTTTAACTGCTTAGTGTTTAGTTTAATTTAGTTTAGGCAGTAGAAGGAAGAAACTGTCAGTCATTGATAGATTGTTACCAGTAAAAGTATCCAACAATTGTGTGTGTGTGTGTTTTCCAGGTGAATCAGGAGAACGTGGTAAAAGTGGGCCACAGGCAGGTGGTGAACATGATCCGACAGGGAGGAAACCGGCTGATCATTAAAGTAGTGACAGTCACCAGAAACCTGGACCAAGACGACTCCACCAGGAAAAAAGGTAGCGCCCCCTAAAGGACAAACTCAGCAATGCAGCTACAGCTCTCTGTCAGATATGTGGCCAAAGGTTTGTGGACACCTGATCCTGCTCCTCCTGATGTTCTTCAATATTCAAGAGTACGAACTGGGTGTGCTTGCCTAACATTTAATAGTAGTAACAACTAGACGTTCGAATATTGCTGTGGAGGATATGATTGCATTTTGCCTCATAAAATGTACAAAAAGTACTAATATTGGAAGATCATCTTATCTAAGAGGGGTTGGATGGAGCACCATCATCAAAGAGAATGCGGCTCTACTGCTTCACAGCTTTAGACCCCTCAATCCCATGCTTGGCATTAGACCTGCTGAACTTAGGGTTATAAACTTATGGCTGTTTCAGGGTGTCCTGTTCTACTACAATGCTCTTCTGTGGAGATTATACAAGCTTTAAAGGCTTTTTCAAAAAGGTTTCACAGTATGTGGAAATATTTTCTCTAGAAAATAATCTTTAAATGACAAAACGTGTTTGTACAGATTTTAGCTGACATTTATAAGGAAACTAACTGTAAATGATTATTAATTTTTATTTCTATAATTGTACAAAAAATACTGAGAGTTCTCATATATTCTGGTTGATTTATTTCACATAACGCCCAAAACACCCATGATTAGCTAAGAGAATTAGTACATGCCTTTTGTTTGTTTTGAGCCTTGCAATGGGTACTTTTTCTGCTGTTGCAATAGCAAAGACACGCTGATGCCCTAAATCAAGCTGCATGTTTGACAGCTTGCCTATAGATCACTAAAATAGCGCCCTATATGTCCAAGAATTTGTGGACATCCCTTCTAATCATTGCTTGCATTGTATAATCTTCATAGATAAGCACTGACCAGTAGTATGGGATGCACTGGAGCAGCCATGAACACATGACCCTAAGGTCACTGTGCCCAGTGCTGAATGTCTGCTAGAAAGGTGTAAAAGGTAAATATATATATATATATATATATATATATATATATATATATATATATATATATATATTTTTTTTTTTTTTTTTTCAAAATTGTAACCAAAAAATATATATATAAAAAAAAAAAAAATGCTAAAGTATTTATTTAACTGCCGACAGCCTCATTCTCATATTGTCACCATGAAACAACAATGAGCATGTTTGTGGCGATTTATTAAGAACAAAAATCGGTAACACTTTACTTGGATGGTCCATTTTATGGCCTTGTTGATGCTCAACTGACATTCAACTAACACTGAATTGAATGTCCATTCAATGTAACTTAACCCTATGTTGAATGTAAATGATTCAAAATAGAACCTAATCATACACCTAACCCTAACCTTAACCCTTAATCAACCCTAAAATCTAACCCTACACCTAACCCTTACCTAAAATCTAACTCTAAACCCAATCCTAAAATATTAAGCGTTTGGGTTAGAGTTGAATGTAGGGTTATATTCAATAAAGAATCATTTACTTTCACCTTTTAGTTCATTTGCATTTAATAGACATGTAGTTGTATGTTAGTAGAATGTCAGTTGAGCATCAAAGAGGCCATCAAATGGACCATCCAAGTAAAGTGTTACCCAAAAATCATTACTTGTCTTTCTTCTTTTTAAAAAATTATCAGCATTACACTGACAAAATTAAATTGAATTATATTAGTGGTGTCAGTCACTTAAAAATATTGTGTTCACTATATTATATCTCAGGAGAGAGAGAGAGAGAGAGAGAAAGAGTGAGTAAGAGAGAGAGACAGCACAGAACATGCGCTCCACGTTCGGCATGTTTATGCAAGTTTTAAGCAAAGTACCGAAATAAGCACCAAATTTTTTTTGCCCTTTCGGTACTCTGTAGTAGCGAGACATTTCGCTCTTTTTGGTATCAAATTTCGATACCCAGCCCTACTATTAATGCCCTTAACAACACTGGTAGAACAGGTGTCCACAAACTTTAGGCCACATTGTGTACTTTACTCCTGAATGGAAGAGGAAGCTGCTTGTCTCTGCAGTGTGTGTTTGTGTGTGTTGTGCTGTAGATCTGAATGGTGTGTTCTGGGTCAGGCTGTGTAGTGAGTAGTAGCTCTTCTGGGCCGGGTGCCGAGCTTAAGGACATAATGCGTTCATCAGAGGGCACGTACCGAGCGCCAGCCTGCGCTGCCAAAGTCCTGCCAAACGCCCGCCTGGCACACTGCGCTTTCAGACTAGCACCACAGAGTGGCCATCTGGCACTTCACACACTCAAGAGTGCCGTCCTGCTGCCCTGGTCAGTGCGGCCAAAGAGATGAGGCTGCAGGGGGGTCCCAAATGCCAGAAAGAGAGAGAAGAAGAAGAAGAAGGATAGTGTGTGTGTGTGAGAGAGAGAGAGAAAGAGAGAGAGAGTCAGGATTGATCACTGAAATGGTGCCCGCTCTCCCTCCAACTCATTGACAGAAGAAATAATCTCAGTCATTTTAGATTAATACTAAAGTCATCCAAACTAATAAAGTAAATAAAAAATGTTTTATATTTTAGATTATTCTGAAAGTAGCAACTCTTGCTTAGATAGAGACAGTTTTGCACACCTTGGCTGGATTTTCACAGTCAGTTTTATGAGGTAGAGTCGCCTGGAATTCAGGCTTTTTAGTTAACAGCTGTGCTGAACTCATCAAGAGTTAATTACTTGAATTTCTTGTCTCTTAATGTGTTTGAGAGCATCAGTTGTAAAGTAGTGAAGAGGTAGAGTTACAGGTATACAGAGAATAGTGAATATTTGAGTAATGTTCTAATCCAGATTATGAGAAGCAAGAACTACACAACTAAATAAAGAAAAAAAAAATGACTTTAAGAAATGAGGGTCAGTCAGATCAAAACATTTCAAGAACTTAAATATCCTCAAGTGCAGTCGTGAATACCAATAAAAAAGTTATGATACAACTGGCTCTAATCAGAACCGCCCCACAAAAGGGAAGATCAAGAATTTTCTGTGTTGTACAGTATAAGTTCATCAGAGCCTTAAAAACTGCAAGTTAACAGCTCCCCAGATCACCTAAATTCTTCACAGAGTATTTTGGTTTGTTTAACATTTTTAAGTTACTACATGATTCCTTATGTGTTCCTTTATAGTCTGGATCACTTCAGTATTCATTTACAATGTAGGAACAAAATTTAAATATTGAATGAGTAGTGAAGTGACACACTGCCACAGTGAACTGCTTGTGTGATGATCTTGAAAGCCATCACATATGACATTCAGTTATCTCTAGTAGTGATATAAGGGACACTAACAGCTCAGTGATATGTGCAGAACATCCTGCGGTGGCCATGTGTTTCTGTCTCTAGTGAAAACTTTTATTTTTCAGTAGGATAATGCTCACCCACACACATCAGGAGTTCTCTGTAATGTCTCTGCCACTTTGCAACACTTAGTTGGTGTCACCGGTTGCCAGAAATACATTATCTCAAATTAAGCATGTATGGAACCACCATTGCACCATCATATTCACATGTGTAAAGTTTCATTCCATTTTAAAAAATGAACTTCTTGGAGTATATTAGCGTTTATAAAGGCTTCTTTTTGGAATAGTCCACCTTAAATGTCATAATTATAGCTTGTGTGTATCTCGCTCTCTTTCTTCTTTTTTTTTTTTCACTGTAGCCCCGCCTCCTCCAAAAAGGGCCCCGACCACCGCCCTGTCCATGCGCTCCAAATCGATGACGTCTGAGCTAGAGGAGTTAGGTAAGCACAGTCTTATTCACTTAATCTCTCAATTCTTCTTCCACACCTCTTCAGTCTGATTGATGGATTAAGTAAATGATTGATTGGTTAATTGATTGTTTGTGTGTGTTAATGTTGTGTTGGTATCTCCAGTTGATAAAGGTAAGCAGCAGTGTTCTTATATTTCAGCCTGTAACATTAAGACTGAATGTATCAGTGGTGTTATTAACATCCGGGCATACGAACAACAGTCTCTTCATACCTTCATACGCACATTGTGTGTACTAGGTCAGGTTATGTAGCATTTTTATCTTTAAACAGCAGCTTCACAATCACTGTCTGTAATTGGTAAAATTGGCGTGTACACTGCTAGTCAAAAGTTTAAGAACAACCCGTTTTTTTCTTTATTTTATTTTAGTCAGTCATTAACCGGAAAAGATACAAAATCCAGTGTACAAAATTGTGCAGTAAACTGCCAGGGCCTTTAAGAAAAAAACAAATGAACAAAAAAACGCAAAAAAGTAATTTTAGTATTGTGAAAAAATATATATTAATATATTGTAAAAGAATATTGTAAAACAATGAAAAAAATCATATATTGTTTGAGGGGGTAATTTTTAGCAAACAATTTATTGGTTTACAGCCCACAGTTTGTAAGTAGTAATGTAATTAAACTAAGCTTTGGAAATGGATTTTAAAAAATGTCAATTTACAAAATCTTTGTTTGTAGTAAAGCAGTGCTGGAACAGATCATGTTACTGCACTCACTACTGCAGCATTTACACACTTACACACAGCATATTCACACTTTCATCATCATAATAACTATAAAAAACACAGAAACACAGAGAACTCTGTATCTATTAAAAGTAGAAGTATTTTCTTTAGAGAAATTAGAGATGAAGCCAGAGAGCGGTGAGTACTGTTTCCTACACCTTCAAAAGACTTTTCAGAATCTGGAGGAACCTGCTACAATAAGAGTCACATCTGGCTGACCCACATGGCAACATCTTTAGCCTTTAGCTCAGCTTAACATGATTGCACTCCCAATTTCAGCAGTGAAGAGAAGAATTAGAGCTCTGACGGGTGAAGTGCAGTGATAAAGTCAGTGATAAGAGGATAAAATAAAAGCATCTTGCAGACATGCAGTGCTGGTACTGGACTAATAAACAATATGGGTGTTCTAAAACTGCCTATCATACAGCTCTAAGCCCAGTTGATAGTAGCGCCACTGAAACGGAGATCCATAAAAAAAGTGGTTCAGTGCATCACAGTACACTATAGTTTGTTTATATATATATATATATATATATATATATATATATATATATATATATATATATATATTTTTTTTTTTTTTTTTTTTTTTTTTTTTTTACTGTAATGCATGGTACATTTTATAATTTTACACCCCTATTGAAAACACTTAAATTCACTGGAAGCATGAGCTTGTTACCTGTTGTGTTAATGTGTTTGTGATTGAGCTTCTGAACGTCTGTGATCGTGAAAGTGACTTCTGTGACATGTGATACCTTTAATTTACATATACATCACATTATTACAGGTTATAGGTCATAGTTATGCAGTAATTTACACTTACAGTATATTTGTTTCACATTCAGTATGGACTGTTTCGAATCCGCACTTCTGACTCTGTACATAATAAAAATGTAAATGCTATAAATTTAACTGTAGCTCACACTTCAGATCATGTTAGTAACTTGAACGAGAAAGCCGTTTGTGAACAAACTTTAAGTTGTCTTGAAAACGTGAGCTAATGACTTGAAATTTTTGACAGAAAAGTTGATATGCTGTTGCTATGGTTTATTAAGTGGTTGCTAAAGTGTTGATACTTTTTTGCTAGGTGGCTGCTATCATATTTCAGGTAGTTTATAAGGTGTTGTTAAGTGATTGCTGTGGTAACCCTGGAGGTTGCTAACAGTGATGTCAGTAACGCGTTACTTACTCTAATCTGACCCTTTTTTTCAGTAACGAGTAATCTAACGCGTTACTATTTCCAATCCAGTAATCAGATTAAAGTTACTTATTTAAGTCACTGTGCGTTACTCTCTCTCTCTCTCTCTCTCTCTCTCTCTCTCTCTCTCTCTCTCTCCACCTCATCTCCTCCACACACACACACACACCGCTCCCTTACCCATTCCCCTTCCGCTCTTCCCCAATCACACGCGTCTCGCTTTCTCCCCTGTCTCTCTCTCTCGCGCTCGGCGTGTCTTTAGTTTCCGCCCGTTTTCGTTTTTCGCCAGTTCTCGGGTTTCGCCAGTATCTCTTTATAAAGGCGTTTTTTTTGCGGCCGCGTCCCAATTCACAAGCCAGGGCAGCGGTCTGCCACAAATTTCCGGTGCTTTAAATGAACACTGTCAGAATTAAATCCTTCTCAGTAGTAGGGTCCGGTATGGGTCCGTATTGGACAATGTCTGGGTCCGGACCCGGACCCCAGTCTGCAAATATGTGATCCCTGGTCTAGACCATATACACGGTTCTGTTTTATAAAACCACTCTTTGCTGCCCTGCAGAGAACAACAAGTTCAATGTTCAGTTTTACAGTGTTAAATATGTCAGGTCAAAAAAGACTTTCTTTATTTTATATATTTTTTATAAAAACAAGTATTTATGTTTAGTAAAATCAAGAAAGACCATATATATATTTAAGTTAATATGTTAAGTTATTTTTTTTATTTTTATTAAAAATATATATATATATATTTTAGGAAATAGTTCAACTTAATAGAGATAAATTGTTGCTGTTAAAAATGCATTTTACAATAAAGGGAGTATTGGCAAAACTGGTTATAATGTTTATGTTAAGGCGGCGGGAGGTTGTGTCTGCAGCTGCTGAAAGTAACTAATAAAGTAACTTGTAAAGTAACTTAGTTACTTTTAAAATCAAGTAATTCATAAAGTAACTAAGTTACTTTTTAAAGGAGTAATCAGTAATCAGTAATCGGATTACTTTTTCAAAGTAACTATACCATCACTGGTTGCTAAGTGGTTTCTGTGTGTTTGGAATCATATCTGAGATAGCTGGTAAGGTATCGCTAGGCAGTGGCTAAGCTATAATAGGGTGAAAACTGATTTCTGATTTCTTAAATGAATATGAACTTGTTTTCTTTGCATTATTTGAGGTCTGAAAGCTCTGCATCTTCTTTATTATTTCAGCCATTTCTCATTTTCTGCAAATAAATGCTTTAAATCACAATATTTTTATTTGGAATTTGGGAGAAATGTTGTTTGTAGTTTCTAGAATAAAACAACAATGTTCATTTTACTCAAACATAAACCTATAAATAGCAAAATCAGAGAAACTGATTCAGTGGTCTCTTAATTTTTTCCAGAGCTGTATATCGTCAGGGGAAAAAAAATTGCAATGTCAAATATTTCCAATATCGTGCAGCTCTAGTTGCTATGGTATCCTAGGTAGTTGATAAGTGGTTGCTGTGATGTTGCTATGGTTTATCATTTGGTTGCTCAAGTGTTGTTAAGTGGTTGCTAAGGTATTTTAGGTGCTTGCTTAAGTGTTGCTTTGAAGTTAATATCATATCTGAAATAGTTTGTAAAGTATTACTAGGAGGTGGCTAAGGTATGTCAGGTGGTTGCTAAGGTGTTGCTAAGTTGTTGATCGGCAGTTGCTATTATATCAGAGGTGGTTGATAAAGTGCAGTTGAGAAGGGCAGTTGCTAAGTTATGTATCCCAAGTGTTTTCTAAGGTGTTGCTGACTGGTTGCTAGGGAATAACGAGGGATGAAAACATGGCCAAGAAATAGAAAAACACTATGTAAGCAAATCCCAAAAATGTAAGGGTCAAAGACACAAAAATCTGTCAAGAACAAAAATGGAAAATAAAATATTGTTATGAAGCTGAAAACAGAGGCAATGCTTTGCAAAAATACAGCTTTATAAATACAAAGTTATTGAGTAATAGGTGAAATTGGCTAGTATTCAGGGGATAATGAATGTGAATGAGGTTGTTCTGTGATTGTTTGAGTTTGTGTCCATGTGATCATCAGATGCATCCTGGGAGTTGTAGTTTTGGGAAATAGGTTGTCTGTTGGCTAACTGTGAAAAGTTTGTAATCTGCAGTATCGTTTTTGTTGTTGCTGGAGCTACTGTATGTATTCTAAGGGTTAAACTTGCTAAACTTTTCTAACAGCACAGTAATAAAGCAATCTGCTGACAATACAGTTTATTGGAAAAATGCCTATATTTATGAGCTCTTGTCAGTAGTTTTAAGATAACTTATGATGTTTTATGAGATAAATGAGATTGTATTGACATAAGGGGCCTACAATTACATTATAAAAATTACGATTCTGTTTGTAACCCAGTTATAAAGCATCATTCTCTGGTAATGTAATATGGCAGTGTGGTGATGACATCGTGAAATCATGTTATATCAGTTCAGTGCAAAAACGGATTTCTGTCAGCAACTCTTACCAATGGACATGTTCTCTACATACAGGTGCAGTTGTGTTTATGAACGTCTTCTTATGAAACTTGCTATTTTGCTATTAATTCTTTGCAGTCTTTTATATTAAACCTTTCATAATAATGCATTAATAAATGCAATAATTGGTGGCATTTAGATTTTTAAATGATGTGTGTTTTTGTTATTTCATTATTTGTGTAGTGTAGTAATATTTTACAACAGCTGAAACCATTTATCAACCAATCAGATTTAAAGTCAGTATTTTAATTAGGCCTGTCACGATAACAATTTTTGTATATTCCAGAAATAAAATTATTAATAATAATTTCAGTGGACTAAGGCACTGCCACTATGACAGGGAGATCGCTGGTTTAAATCCCGGTTTTGCAGCTTTCCATCAGCTCCCAGAGCCCTGAGAGAGCACAATTGGTTTTGCTCTCTCTGGGTGGGTAGATGGTGCTCTTTCCCCTCATCACTCCTAGGGTGATGTTGATCAGCACAAGGCTGCGTCTGTGAGCTGATGTATCAGAACTGAGTCACTGTGCTTTCCTCCGAGTGCGCTGTGATGCTACTCGGTAATGCTGCATCAGCAGCAGTTCAAAAAGAGGCGGAGTCTGACTTCACATGTTTTGGAGGAGGCATGTGCTAGTCTTCACCCTCCTGGTGTTGGGACATCACTAGTGATAGAGAAAAATTGCTGAGAAAATTGGATAAAAATTTGAAAAGAAAAATGATTGCGATAAATGATGCTTTTGTTAATTTAACACCATTCTATGCCAGTAATATAAGAATGATAAAAGCATAATAATACAATTAAATAATTATGGAATTATACTAATTATCAGACATTAGTATTATAATATAAAATAAGGTGTTGTTAGGTGGTTGCTTTGATAACCCAGGAGGTTGCTAAGGTGTTGCTAAATGGTTGGTGCCATGTCGGAGATTACATGTTACATGTTAAATACGTCCAGGTAGGTGCGCTGTTGATATAGTAATCCACCAAAATCAGAGCTCACCTGGCTCTTAAAGGGAACGGCAAGTGACACTCTGATTGGTTTTATGTTACGCCCAAAACACACCCATGATTAATTAAGATAATTAGTACATGCCATTTGCCTGTTTTGAGTCGCACAAGGTGTACTTTTCCCGTCGTTATGATAGCAAAGACACACTGACATACACCCTGAATCAAACTGCACAGTGCACAATTGACAGCTAACCCAAAGATCAGCTCTACTAAAGATAGTGCCCTTCGTGTTGATATGGAATGTGCTGTTATGTGTTGTGATGATGGTGAGGTCCTGCATGGTCAGTAGCAGTAGCTGCTGCTGATGTTTGGTGTTATATGTGTTATATGGTGTTCGGTCACCGTGCATGAACATTTCAGTCTCAGTGCAGCAGCTGCTTCTGTATGGTGTCGTCCTCCAGCAGGTCAGACTCCTGACCCCACTGCTGATGTGTACCGCTCATATTGTGTGTCTGAATGAGTGTGAATATAGTGAATAGATGAGTGTGTGTGTGTGTGTGTGTGAAAGAGAGTCTGACTGAATCTTGACGTGTACAGTGTGATTTTTACTCCTTTTCTTCAGCCACCTTGAGGAAAAAGAAAGGTGGTAAGTTCCTGAGAAATGGTGTTCTATATCATAACGTAATACCGCAAGTAAAAATATGTATTGTGATAATAGCAATAGAGCCTATTGTTTACAGGTATTTATGTTTGCATGTTTCATTTTTTACACAGTTTTACGTCACATATATTTTGTTACATTTGTTGCATTTTATGCTAAATCAGAGTCTTAGTAAGTTAAAAAAAGACCAAAAAAAACATTTTTTTTTTTGTTTCTTCTGAATGCTTAAAAGTTTATCAGGTATTTTTTGCAGTAGTATTTTTCTGCTGAATCTTTAGTATGGACCGTGGCTGGTGTGGCACAGTGGATAACACCTCTGTACCTCTGTAAAATAGGAATAACGTTTTAACTCAATCTGGGTGAAAGTATAAATGCTAAATGTCATAAGTGTAAAGGTAACTGACTGTAATGATGATGAAGTGATGCTGAGTTCAGAAAACCCACAAAAGGTGTCATATAAATCAATGGACAAATGCTAATTTTCACTTAAAAACTCTTAAATATACAATATAAACTAAATGACAGCAAGTTACTGCAGTAAAATTTCAAAACACTGGAGAGAGTTGTCTGCCACGCCTACTTCTTCCTAGACTCTTGTGGGTTGCCAGGTTGAGGACTCTGAAACCTATATGAATGAGCGCAAGACGAGTCATTCTCAGAAAGTGTATAAGCTAATATATATAAATTTGTAGTATTTTTATTGTTTGCACATTACATTATACTGTATATCAGCTCATTTATACCTTAATATAAGGCTGTTAACAGCTAGCTTGATGCACTGTTCGCTGCATTAGCCAAAGCTATATCCATTATAAGCTGCACACAGAGTGCTCACCAGTTCAAGAGTAAGTTAGCAGCTCAGCTTCTGTCTTGTAGTCCTTCTGGGGTCTAAACTGTCTCAATCTATCGAACGCACTGCCAGTATTTACTGGCATCTCTGCTCATGGAGCTTTTTAGAAGAATGCAGGGGATGCAGCACTCTGTGTTTGCCTGCTATTGTGTTCCATACCTGGCAACCCAGGGTGTGAAAATAGGATTGGGAAATGGGCAGTGGGCGGGATTAAAGGTTAAAGTGCAAACAGATTTGAACCCTGTAAAGGACAAATCAATGAAGAACATATTTGCTTAAAAGTAAATTAGTACAAAAATATAATGCATACGGCTTCTTTAATCTAAAATAAACCAAAATCACCCATATTAACATAACAGAGCAATTTAATTTAATTAGTTTTACAAATTAAGTTCATTTAGCACTTTTTAGGAACAGTATCATCACATTACTTACAAAGCTTGCTGGCAAATTAGGTAGAAATTAGATATTAGGTTCATTGATATTATGATGAGTCTGAGTGAAATGTTTCAGTATTATTTTATGTGTTTTACTCATCATGGCTATATTGTTAAAAAAAAACAACACAAAGTTCTTTCACAATTAAACATCCTGAGGCAATTCAACACCGTCAGTCAGTTTGATGGGGCTACATAAAGTGTTGTGCTTTATTTCTCTAGATTTTAAATTGATGATTAAAATTTGATGTGGGCCCAAAAACATTTGGGTTAATGGGCCAGCAAAAGGCTGGAAACCCCTGGAATAGAGAATAAAAAGTTTGATAGACTGTTTGTTTGCTTGCGTTTTGTAAGTTTGTGACAGATGTCTTTGGTGAGTCTTTGGGTCTTTAGTGTGTTATTTCATGTTTCTGCACTCTTAAAAATTGTTATTTTTAACACCATAGAACATTTAATTGCTGTTCCATAATGAACCATGGTTGTGAAGGACTGGTCTTCAGTTTAATACATGGCATGGCCAGCAATCGAGATAATTTGCATAAAAGTGACAGAGCCCTTAAACGGCTCATTCTGAAAGGTACTGAAACTGGTAAGAATGTGGCTGGTGAGATCTTTATCTTTATGTGAGAATGATTTTGTGAAAAGAGCTTCATGAACTTGTTTTGTACAGTATTTTATAATATGCACAGTTTAAAGCTGTTTAAAAAGCTGCAATTTCCCATTCACTTCAATTCAAACTGATTTGAAGTTTTCCTTCATGAGGGTAGGGGGGTGGGGGGCGCGTGGTTTTCCTCTCTATACATTAAATGAATAATTTTGTGATCTGACAGCAATCTCAAATGATTAAGATAAATATATTAACTAGTTTGATAAAGTAAATAACATGTACAAGTGCATCTCAAAACTATTTTATTTCAGTAATTCAGTTCAACATGCAAAACTTTATATATTATATAGATGTATTACACACAGAGTGATCTATTTTACACATTTATTTCTTTTATTGTCGATGATTATGGATTACAGCTAATAAAAACTCAAAAATCAGTGTCTCAGAAAGTTAGAATATTATATAAGACCGATTGGTACTTTTGGCAGTGTGGGCAGTGTGCCAAGTCCTGCTGGAAAATGAAAAATGATGCTTTAGAGAGTCATGTCATCTGCTGGTGTTGATCCACTGTGTTTTATTATCAAGTCTAAAGTCAGTGCAGTTTTGTTTTCCCACAAAATCTTACAGCACTTCATGCTTCCCTCTGCTACTGACAACTTTTATGGAGATGCAGATTTCATTTTCCAGCAGTACTTGGCACACTGCCCACACTGACAAAAGTACCAATTAGTCTTATATAATATTCAAATTTTCTGAGACACTGATTTTTGGGTTATAATAATTTTCAACAATAAATATATAACACTTAAAATAGATCACTCTGTGTGTAAAACATCTATATAATTTATAAGTTTAACATTCTGAACTGAATAACTGAAAGTATGTGTGTATCTTTACGTGTATGTATGTGTGTATAGAAGTGTACAGTGTGTGGTTAGCCTGTGTAGAGTGTTTAGCGTTGAGTCCCTCTCTGAATCTTCTTCTCTTCCGTCTCTGTGTAGATGCTCAGTCTTCTAATGTTGAGGGTCTGAAGAAGAGGATTGTATTTCAAGTCACACTAAGTAATCAATCACCCAAATGCATGGAGGCTATTAACAGATCAGACTAAACTATATAACCGGACTGGCTAGCATGCGGCTACTAGCGTGGCAGTGGCTAACAGTTAAACATTGGCTCTGACTCTGAGGAGCTTGCACGGCTTTGGGGGCTGACCGGTCTCTTTATCAGCTTTTTCGTTGGTTTGTTTAAATATTTTTTTTGTTTATGTATTTTTAAATCTCATCAAAAGTTTCCTTTGATGAGAAAATAAATACTCATTATTGGCTTTTTGGCGCGATGGAGGTTTCCGTTTTTAATCTTTAGTAAAGGTTAAGAGATGTTTCTTATCGTGTTCTGTTCCTCAGGTTTGGGTTTATCTTTCTGTTTCAGATAAAGTGGATGAAGTAGCACCGGCCCAGAAGACTGGCAGGGAAAATGCCTCAGTGGACATGAGGGTGGCCACAATAAAGCCCCGGCCTTCCAGTCGCTGTATAGCAACGCCCACAGATTTCAATGTAAGTGTACTGCATCTTCTGACTGCATCTTTCACTGTAATGTTAATCTAATTCCAGTGTTAGCCTCTATTATACTGGGATGCTGCTTAAGTAAACTGTGTTTCTCTAATTTTACTTTTTATAAATATATATCTGAGTAAAATTAACTTTGTTGTTTTATTTTATATACTACTAAAAATATTTGTCCCAAATTCCAAATAAAAATATTGTCATTTACAGCATTTATTTGCAGAAAATGAGAAATGGCTGAATAAACAAAAAAGATGCAGAGCTTTCAGATAACCCTTAAATAATGCAAAGACAACCAGGTTTATATTCATAAAGGTGGAATAACCCTTACACACTGCTTTTGGATAACTTTATGCTGCTTTACTCCTGGTGCAAAAATTCAAGCAGTTCAGTTTGGTTTGATGGCTTGTGATCATCCATCTTCCTCTTGATTATATTTCATAGTTTTTATTATAATCATCTAGTGACCTACAAAAAGAATGGCAAATGGCAGCTAGGGTGAAGTGCACAGAAAAAAACAGTAAGAAACAGGCTCCTAAAAGCAGGGCTCAAGTCATGGAAAGCTAGAAAAAAGCCCTTCATCAATCAGAAGCAAAGAAAAAACAGAATGAAGCTTGCAAAGACCACAGTATCTTGCACCCACTGTGAAGTTTGGTGGAGGCATCAGAAGTTTGAACAATTTGGTTTGTGCCAAAAGTCACATAAGGTCACCCAAAAGCATGAAAGGTGTGATTAAAAATCAGGGTTATTCCAACAAATATTGGTTTCTGAACTCTTCCTGAGTTTCTAGTATTGTTTCTAAATGAATATGAACATGTTTTTTTGCATTATTTGAATTTGAAAGCACTGCATGTTTTTTTTGTTTGTTTTTTTCCACTATATTTACCATTTCTCATTTTCTGCAAGTAAATTCTCTAAATTACAATATTTTTATTTGGAATTTGGGAGAAATGTTGTCTGTAGTTTATAAAATAAAATTGTAACTCACATATTCATAGAATAAAATATGTTCATTTTACTGACCCTCATCTTTAAAACATACACCTCTATCAAATGTAATAATAGGAAACAACAAATACAAAACACTAATAAAGTGTATGTGTTGTACCAAGTTATGTTAAATATATGCTTACCTCTGAGAACACAAAAAATATACAAATACACAAATCTGCATTTGTGGAGTGATTTATGGACAAAAACTGAAACTATTAAAAGATAGAGTGACCTACAGTGGATATTATTACTCCAGTATACTGTAACTCTGCCAATTGATTAAGGTGGCATAATTAGGTTGAGCTTTTAGTAAGATATATCTCAAGTAACTCAAGTGTGCTCTACCAAATGGAATATCCAGATGTTAAAGGGTTTAAAAGGAAAGCAAGCAAGCCAAGATGATCTCTAAGATAGGAAGGTCTCAGGAAGGTCAATCATCTGTGCGGCCTGCAGAGCTGCACTCTTCAACATTTACATGCTTTAACATGCTCAAATCAATTAAACACACATGGCAGTTCTGGTAATTGGATTATAAATAGATTAAGGTGCATAAAATGAGGAAAATGCCCAACTCTCCAGTGAACTGACCCTCACGGTTCAGGTTGCCCCAACTCATCTTTCTGTATTTAAAAGTTTTTCTCATTACTTTTACATTTTTGCATAAACTGCCCAAAAGTGTCCAGACAGAACTTCTAATGACTGAATTCAGCAGCTGAGGGGCGCACACTGCTGACTGTGCACGGTCTGAACTTATATAATGATAATTACTGAACCGTTTCCCTCAGTTTACTTTATATTTAATAACTTTAACTAAAGTCTCCTGCTGACACAGGTGTTCAGTGTCTCATACACATATTGATCTCCTGTATAGTCCTTATTTAAGATGAGCCTAGAGTTCTCTGAAGTCCTGGAGCTTTAATCATTACTTTTGGGACTTGGGGCCCTATCATACACCCTGCACAAGATTTGTTGTGATGCTCATTGCTACCTTACACCCCATCAACAGTCTATTTTTAAGCCTTGCGCCCGTGCCGATAATATATTATTAAAGTCTATGAATATATATATACGCTGATGGGCGTGGTAGTCTGGAAGTGAGGTGTGTTCAGGTACATTTCTGGCGTGTTTCTATTGTGGTAGTGCGCCACTGACTGATTAAAACCCTGACAACAGTCAGCAGTCAGACACCCAATCCTATCTTAGCCATGCAGGAGCGTCGTGAGCTATGTGTACCCTCAGCGTGTATACACCCCTGCTCGTTAAACACACACACACTCACACACACAGACGCTCTATATACAAGATTTGCTCTATAAACCAACAGTCACCAATAGTTCACTACAGTTTCTACATTACACTTAATAGATAAATAGGATAGTAAAAACTTTAGTTTACTGTCTGACACTCTTGTTTTTTTTCTCTGTGTAAATCCTTCCGAGATTCTCAGTAGGAAAACTTTATTAAACAGAAACAATAATTAAGCAAACAACAACTTACTGTGATACAAACGTACTGACTGCAAAAGCCAGGAAGCTCCACACAACAGGTGAAGGACATGTGTGAGGTACTTGGTCAGCTTTAGTTCGGTTATTGGTGGTAGATGGTCTGAAAGGTTTTAGAACCACTGCTCTATATATGATACATTCAAATGCATTTATTTTCTGTTTCATCAATCTTACAGAATTTTACACTCTCTGTAATGAAATGTACATTTGGGTAGTGTTCTTTAAACATTATTAATGTCCTTGATATGTATATTGTTCATATGATAAGAACATTTATCACAATTAGATAAAATATCAATATGTACATATGTACCCTAACTCAAGACATCAAACATTAAGACCTACTATACTGTATCTAAGCAGCGTAGTGCTCTCAAACTATTGTTAAATATCAACAATCACAAGCTGTCTGTGAGTAATGCAGCTGAGAATAACAGCTAGCTATACAGCTAACTTCTACTCTAGGCTTCCTAACTTCCTAACATCAAACAGTAAGACTTACTGTACTGTATTTAAGCAGCATGGTGCTCTCAAACTGTTGTCAGATATCAACGATCATCATCTATCTGTGAGTAATCCAGTTCAGAATAACAGTTAGCAATGCAGCTAACTTTTACTTTATGCATCCTTACTAAAAAAAAACATCAAAAAGCAAGATGTACTGTACTTTATCTAAGCAGCATGGTGCTCTTAAACTATTGTCAAATATCAGTGAGTAATCCAGCATGGAAATAGAAGTTTAAATCTCCTGTAATCCTCTATGGCATGATGTTGCCCTCAGGCAACAAACCACATTTTCACTATTACATGGTCCTTTATTTTTTTAAATTATGACTATATTCTGAAAGCCTGAAATTGTTGTTTTAATTTACCTCCTAAAACATTTTTTTTTTTTTGTTTCCTCAGGGCAACATTACACAGTTAGCTCACAAGGCAGTTAGGCTGAAGCATTGGTTCTTAATTTTTCAGAAGATATAACAGAAATGCCAAGCTAAACTAAACTAAACTAAAAAGTGAAATGATTTTTATTCTTAACAAATATAAATATCATGCGATAGAGGGTTAAATATCCATATTATATTCTTGTAAAATGGCTTGTAGGTGGTATTTGATCAGCTTTAGTTTGGTCATTGGTGATACATAATCTAAACTGTATTTTGATAATGACTGCTCTAGATTACTTTATATGCCTATCGATAGTGTTATCCACTAGGCTATCAAACTGTTGCTAAACTGAAGATTGCACTGAATGTATGCATTTATACTGATCTTTTATATTCCCTTCTCTTTCCATACAGTCCATGTATGAGCGGCAAGGGGTAGCTGTCGTCCCACCCACTGTTCCCGGCGGCCCCCAGGGGGGGTACCTGGGTATACCTAAGGGCACGATGAGGAGGCAGAAGTCTATAGGTAAGCAAGCTCTCAAATCTTGAGACATACTGTGAAAATTCATCTCACAGTGTGATGAATAAGTTTTGATCTTTCTTTAATAACTTGCATGACTTCATAACTACATTAGGTGTATAAATATATTTACCGAGCTGCTTTCTATTTGCAGTTCGTTGTAATAGATAATACAGCACCCACAGCGCCGCTATGATATGATTCAATGATCTTGGGGAAGTTCACTGATTAACAGTGTTGTTGTGTTCCTCTGTAAGAGCCGTTCACGACTTTAAAACAATCCTGACTCATTCAGGCTAATTATAGTATTTCAGAGTTTATTTCAGATGCTGCAGGATGTTGCTTAAAGACTTGCCCGCGCTATATACGGACTCGGTGACGCGGTTTCCTTCATGACTCGATTTCCTTTGCTGAGCAGAAAACAGTTCCGCAGAGCCTTATTTTAACCTGCGGCTCTATTTATATGTTTTACGTGATCGTTATTCCCAGGGTTCATTACGCTTTCATCGCACAGCCGGCTCCGTCTCGCCGGTTGAACCGAGTTCATTAAGTTCGATTATCGTTAAATTAGGCTGATCTGCTTGCCACTCCGGATTCCTTTGATGGAGCCATTAGAACTAATTACACATTCTGGAGAAGAAATGGCATGATCAGCAAGTGCATTTTAATATGTGGTAATATTATTCACGCTCCCCTGGCTGTTTGACCATATGGCCTGAAGCAGGGGGGTTACGGCATTGACGTTGTCTGTTCTGCTCATCACACTCTGCTCTGCTCTCTGATTGAGTCCTGCTTAACCGAGAGCTTTTCATACAGCTGTTCGGCTTACTGATGTTCTGTGTTTCTTAGTATAAGGAAAGAGATTGGAATGCAAGACAGTGGCTATGTTTACATGCAAAGCTTTCCTCCAATCCGAATGAATTCATTACGATTCTAGAATATGAGTTTTTTTTATCTATCGGTCATTTGCCAGAATACATCACTTCATTGATGAATGTAAAGAACAGTAATTATCTGACTCGCTCAAGTGATTGGATCAGCTGCCAGGTTCCAAAAGTTTTTAGTGAAGTGGGAAAATCTGCTTTTAGCTACAGAACACCAGTGAGCTGGAATTCACTACAGGACACTCTAAAACTCAGCTCACTGGTGTCACTCAATCATTTTAAACTATTAATATCTAACCACCTTCAGACAGCCTGTTCCTGTTTTACTTAATCTTATTTATTCTTAACTTTTATTTTACTTCTTCTTTTAGTTTTATTATTTACTTTTTTATTTTGATTCCTTATTTTATTTTCATTTTATTTATTTATTTTTATTATTATTATTATTATTATTCTTATAGTTATTATATTATTATTTTTTATTATTGTAATAGTTTTGTATTTTTGCTTTTTATCTTATTTAGATTTTCTTTTATTGTTATTACTATTTTTATTATTATTATTATTATTGCTTTTATTTTTGTTAGTTCATTTATTTACAGGTTAGTTTTAACTAATTTTAACCCATTTTTGTTGTATTAGTCTTACTTTCTTTTGATTTTATTTTTTTGTCATTTAAACCATACTTAATTATAATCATTAAATGTATTATATATATATATATATATATATATATATATATATATATGTATATATATATATATATATATATATATTTTTTTTTTTCATCTGTTTTTATATTTTATTTACTGATCATTTACAGCAATTAAATGTACCTTTTATTTTCTCTGTTATGTCAATCCCTGTTTCTGTAAATGCTCGGCTACATTGAAAATGAGGGCTTCCCTCAATGTACATCCGAGTTAAAATAAAGGTTGATTGATTGATTGATCTACTTTTTTCACCAATAGTCTGAGTATAACTCTCCATTTATCCAAACTTACAATATTTCTTTATTTATTTTCCATAAGTGTGTCCAAACATTTAACTGCTACATTGGCTACATTTACATGTAGCCTAATAATCCATTAGTATTCTCACGCTGGCTTGCATCACATGATGCTCGTTGTTGTTGTCGTGGTTTGTATGCATGCTACAAGTAGTCAGATCAAACATGAAGCGCAAGTGTAGGTTCGCTTAGTGTACACGTAACCATGAATCCGACAACGAGCATCAGGTGATGCCAGCCAGCGTTAGAGGAGCCACAGCAACTGGCTAACTAGCTATGTTTCCAGAGTTTTACATTGTACATGAGCAATACGTACTTAAACATTACATTCCAGTTGAGGTTCTAATCAGGTACAGGTGTTTACAAGGCTATTATTCTTCTGATTAATGGATTGTTTAAAAGATTATCCACCTTGTTCAATCGCATATAAAAGTTGTATTCAGAATAGCCTCAGTCAGACTGCTCTATTCCAACTGAGGTATTTACATGGACGTGCTCTATTCTAACAGTGATATTTCTGTACTGGCACAGGCACTGATAACAGTGTCTGTATTTTAATGTTTGAGCAGTTAATTAACTAGCTAATTTAATGGAACAAACTAAATGCTCTAAATTGGCTGGAAATTACTGTACTGAGCTGTAATGTGGCTCAGTATCAGAAATAGGTCAATCATCTGTGTAAGAGGTTTTGAGTTTGGTGTGATTTTGGACCACTCGTTATTTGATTGTCTCCAACAGCTTTAGTGCAAATGTTTGAATTTATTGTTAATGTATTCTTTAGGCTGATTAAACATTGATTTAAGTTGAGTTAAACATAAGGACATCTACATCTACAAAACCGTGGAAGAAATGTTTTTTTACTTGCTTAAATTAATTTAAAACTGACCCTATTAAAATATCACAAATATCTAAGGTATAATACAATAACTCTTTGTATTGCTCAGGAATCACAGAAGAAGAGAAGCAGTTCCTGACTCCTCCATTGCTGAAGTTCACCCGGAGCCTCTCCATGCCCGACACATCAGAAGACATCCCACCTCCACCAGGTGTCTCCCCTCCATCGCCCCCTTTTAGCCCTACTGCCCCAACTGGCCGAGGCTACAGCCCTAACCAGCCTGGCTTTGCCCAGCCTCCGTTGGGCAGAGGGTTTGGCAACGCTGGCACTGGCACTATTCGTAGAGACCGGGTCGGGTTTCAGCTGCCGAACTTGGAACAGTTCGACACCCAAAACTCCCAGCAGAACAACCGCAATCGGAATAGGGCATCAGTGCCAGAGAATCCGTACTCGGAAGTTGGCAACAAAGCTCTTTACATCCCCGCCAAGCCAGCCAGGCGGAAAGGTATGCTGGTCAAGCAGCCAAATGTGGAGGACAGTCCGGAGAAGACCTGCTCCATCCCCATCCCCACCATCATCGTCAAAGAGCCGTCCACCAGCAGCAGTGGCAAAAGCAGCCAGGGTAGCAGCATGGAGATTGAGACGACCACTCCAGAGCACTCAGCGGGTCAGCTGAGACCTGAAGACAGCTTCGGCGTCAGTAACCCATTCGCAGCTGCGATTGCTGGGGCGGTTCGTGATCGAGAGAAGAGACTAGAAGCACGGAGGAATTCACCGGCCTTTTTGTCTACAGATTTAGGGGACGAGGACTGTCCCGCTCCTACCCCTCGCTTGCGGCAGTCCAAGTCCATAGATGAGGGCATGTTTTCGAGTAATGATGGATTACGGACACTTATGGCACCACCAGCTTCGTTGCTGAGTGCCCTGCAGGGAAGTGGAGGAGGCGTGAGTGGCAATAGCAGTAGCGGGGGAAATGTGACGGACTTTAACACCCCAGAACCCACAATCGTGCGGGAACCTCTTAATACAAGAACTCGGAACTGCCTAGGAACTGATCTAGACAGTCCTGTCAGCCTTCCAGCATCGGTAAAGACTTACAATTCCAATGGAAGTTACCATCATCCGGTTACAGGCAAATCTCTAGACCCCAGTTCCCCTCTTGCCCTGGCTTTGGCTGCCAGAGATAGAGCAATGAAAGAGCAACCACAGGCCCCTCCACCTCCACAAAAGGTATCAGACTCCCAGAAACCAGACCTCAACCAACCCCTCTTCATCGACACCAAGCTCCGCTCAGGCATCTCAGCCAACTTAAGTCGCTCCATGGGTCGCGGTGGTCTACGGAGGCAGATGACAGAGACCAAATACGAAACGGATGGCTTGAAAGATAGCAAGCAAGCCGAAGAGAAGAAGAACATGCTGATTGATATTGTGGACACATCACAGCATAAGTCAGCGGGGTTGCTGATGGTACACACTGTAGATGGCATCAAGCCCAAGGAAAACAGCACAGGTGATGGAGGGAAGCAGGAGGGCGTCCATCTACAAGACGGTGTACCCACAGAAACAAGGGATTCAGGTACCAAACCCACAGTGCCCAACTCTCAGCCACCTGCTCTACACCAAACCAAAAGCATCACAGGCAGCTCCATCGATGAACCCATCAAAATACCCTTCCGTATCCCCCCTCCACCCTTGGCTTCCGTGGATATCGATGAGGAGTTTGTGTTTGCCGAACCTTTACCTCCTCCTTTGGAGTTCGCCAACAGCATTGACATCCCAGAGGACCAGATAGCAGAAATTCTGAAGCAGAGGAAAAACAGTATGACCGGGGGACCCTTACCTCCGTATCATCCTCATGCACCTCCGCAAATTGGTGCGGAACACAAGCGTCCAATTGGGATCTCAAACTGCATGCCCCCTCCCAGTTACCCCCCGCCTCCTCCTGAGAGCTTTGAGCCAATCACAGACTCTGGAATCGAAGAAGTGGACAGCCGGAGTAGCGGAGACCCCCACTTGGAGACCACCAGCACCATCTCGACTGTGTCCAGCATCTCCACGCTGTCGTCGGAGGGTGGCGAAGCGCTGGACACTTGCACGGTCTATGCAGATGGTCAGGCGTTCCTGGTGGACCGGCCTCCTGTACCGCCAAAACCAAAAATGAAGCCCATCATCAACAAAAGCAATGCACTTTACAGGGATCCCCTGATCGAGGAAGGTCCTGAAACCTTCAGTCAACCACCTCCTGCCCCACCTCCGCCACCGGACGGTGCTGCCCAGTCAGAACTGCCCAAAACACCCACTCAGAGAAGCTCCAAGCTTTGGGGAGACCCTCCTGAGCTCCGGAGCCCACCCTCATCAAATCCAGACCCTAAGGCCAACGTAATTAATGAACTGAGCTCCATCCTGCAGCACATGAACCGGGACAAAGTGCCCAAACCAGGAGACTCTCTGGACTCCCCGACTGGACCTCGGAGCTTCGCAAACAGGTGAGCCACAACAGTCTACTGTAAGATGGTACCACTCAAGATTTTGGACTTTATAGGAACCTCCATTGTTGACTTAGAATACATTTTTCTCTAAAAGGCATTTTGACAAATACATTTAGCTACTTTAACCTTGTAAAATGCCTTGAGCTGTATACAGGCTACAGGTTTAGATGATCCAAAACCCTTTTTTCTGCAGTAAAATAACTTATTTACACCTTGAAAATGTGAGGGCTTTGAAATCTCCTACAGGACACTTGGAGAAGCTGCCTGTTTTCTCTCTACTCCACTTAATAATTCAGTAACAGATCAGTAACAGGAATCCACCCAAAATCTGTGTGTTTGAAAACAGACGTAAAAACTAGACAAACATAACGAAACTAAAGGTTTGGAGGACATGAACTGTTTGATTTGTATTCAGGAAAATATTGATTTTAAGATGAAGTTCAGAAATGTTATGATTTTATTCATTATATTTTCACATCAGTAGATTTACTTAAATATTGTTTATATATGTTTTATTACAGTAACAATTATGGTTTTCAGTCATGTTCCTTATCAAACATGAAAGCTTTTTTTCTGTAATGGTTGAATAGAAACAATCAGGATTTAGTGGTTTAATGTCAGGCAGACAAGTCACCTGGAATTCAGGCTTTCAGTTAACAGCTGTGCTGAACTAATCAAGAGTTAACTAACTACTTGAATTTATTGTTTCTTAATGTGTTTGAGAGCATCAAACAAGTTTTGAAGAGTTTGAGTTGGTATACAGTGAATAGCCCTATTTGAATAATGTTCTAATCCATATTATGGCAAAAACTATTCAACTAAGTAAAGAAAAAAAATACTTTAAGAAATGAAGGTCAGACAATCTGAAACATTTATAACTTTTGAAAGACCATCAAAAACATTACGATGAAACTGGCACTCATCAGGACCACCCCAGATAAGAGCACCTAAATACTTCAAAGTATTTTGGTTTGTTTAACACTTTTAAGTTACTACATGATTCCTTATGTGTTCCTTTATAGTCTGGATCACTTCTGTGTTCAAACTTTTGACTGGTGTGTATATTGAGTATCACAGAACCACAGTATTGTGATAATATTGTATCGTGAGACCTGTGATTCCCACCCTTATTGGACAGTAGAGACATTTACTCAAACAAGGTTCAACAGGACCAGTTTTTTTTATATCATAAAGGTTTTCTAATATTTTGTATATAAAGTTTTTATGACCAGTGTAAGTTTAGTGTAGTGACAGAGTAGAGTAGAGTAGAGTAGGCAGGAATTCTTGTTGATCCAGTACAACTCTAAGACAAAAAATCAAAGCAAAAGGGTATGTCCAAACTTTTGACTGGTACTATATCACCTCAGTAAAGACTGTGTTTGGGTGTGGTGTTTTGCTGCATCGTGTTGAGTGTGGTCAAGCATGTTTAGAATCAGTATAATTCTAATTCTGATTTTAAATTCTGGTTTATCCTAGTGTGAACACGAGTCTGATTGCTCAGATTTGAAGTAATCCACTGAACTACTTCAGGGATGAGTGCAGATGTGCCTGATTTAAATTAAACGTTCTGTAGAGCTTCTATATGAGTGGAAAAAATCGAATGAGAGAGTGGTTGGTGGTGTTTTCACAGTGTGTTTGTGTGAGTGGATTTGTGAACAGATAAATAAATGAGCCACAGAACAGCTTTAATGTGGTTATTCTCATCACTGAATGAGATACACAGTGTGCTTTGGTAGGCCACAAAAAGGCAGCAAGTGTGTGAAACCACTATATGCTCCAAAGAACAAGAAGAAAACATTTATAGTGCAATACAGGGATTGCGTATCAGATGCACAGAATATTTGGCAACCGAAATTATTCAGATGAAAATTTAAAAAAGGAAAAGTTTGAAAGATTTGTACCGAACAATGTTTTTTGAAGTTTCAGAGCACTATAATACGACCTGCTAAAGGTATGTCGCAATGCACTTTGCTATCTTACACCCCGTCAACAGTCTATTTTCACGCCTTGTGCCTGTACTGTTAAAATAGTGTCAGAGTTTAAGAATAAATCTACACTGATGGGTGTCGTGGTCTGGAAGTGAGGTGTGTTCAGGTAAATTTCTGACGTGTTTCTATTCTGGTGTTGAAAAACAAAGGAGAAATCATGGAAATGTTTTTTTTTTTTTTTTGTGAATATATTTTTATTGTTTTTTCCTTTTTTCCAAAGAAACAGGTACATATAGGCACACAACTACAACACTATAAACAGCACAACACAGCACAACACCCCTCCATCAAAAGTAAAAAAAATAATAATAAAAATTTAAGGAAATGTATTGGTTAAAATGTGTATGAACCCTGTATTCAGCCTTTTTTTATTTTTTATTTTTTTAATTTCATTTCACTAACAGTGCTTTCGCACTAGTTTCTGCTGAATAATTTTGTAATCTCTAATTGTAGCGATTGTGAGATTTATACTGGATCTAATTTTATGGCTCTTCTGCTCACTGATTTTGTCCATGTCACTGCGTTTTACAGTGTATTTGAACAGCAGAGAAAGAACACTGTAGTAAATGTGTGTGTGTGTGTGTGTTTGTGTGTGTGTGTGTGTGTGTGTGTGTGTGTGTGTGTAGCCGCAGCCTGACCCCACACCTGAGACCTTTCAGCTCCAGCTTTTTCTCATGTCTGTGTCTCTTGCAGAATCAGAGCCTTTCCTATATTACTCCAGCTTTTGTGCTCTCTCTCTCTTTCTTTCTGTCTTTCTCTTCCTCTGTGATTATATAATGTGTACTGTACGTTGTGTTATGGTTAGAAAAACAAGATTTGCAGTTCAGCCATCAAACCAAACTGAACTGCTTGAATTTTTGCACCAGGATGCATGAAGTTATCCAAAAGCAGTGTGTAAGACTGGTGGAGGAGAACATGCCAAGATGCATGAAAACTGTGATTAAGAACCAGGGTTATTCCACCAAATATTGATTTCTGAACTGAAATATATGAATATGAACTTGTTTTCTTTGCATTATTTGAGGTCTGAAAGCTCTGCATATTGTTTGTTATTATTTCCCATTTTCTGCAAATAAATGCTCTAAATTACAATATTTTTATTTGGAATTTGGGAGAAATGTTGGCTGTAGTTTATAGAATAAAACAACAATTATAATTTTACTTAACATAAACCTATAAATAGCAAAATAAGAGAAACTGATTCAGAAACTGTGTGGTCTCTTATTTTTTTCCAGAGCTGTATATATTTGTTTAATGTTAAATTGTTGCTTCTATTGCATTTGTTAACAGTTGGTACACCAGTTTAAACATCAGTTCATCAGCTTGGTTTTTATTATGGATGTCCCAGTCTGTTTTAAGGAATTATGATGGTGGGCCGTACAGGTGTATTTTATTAGGTAGGCTTACGATTATTTTAATAGTAAAGTACTACTACATCTCATTTAAACTCATATATTATATACCGTAGATCACAGAGTGATTTATTTTAAGCATTTATTTCTTTTATTGTTGATGATTATGGCTTACAGCCCATGATAAAACCCAAAAATCAATGACTGAGAAAATTAGAATATTATATTATATAAGACCAATTGGTACTTTTGGCAGTGTGGGCAGTGTGCCAAGTCCTGCTGGAAAATGAAATCTGCATCTCTATAAAAGTTGTCAGTAGCAGAGAGAAGCAGGAAGTGCTGTAAGATTTTGAGGGAAAACAAAACTGCACTGACTTTAGACTTGATAATAAAACACAGTGGATCGACACCAGCAGATGACATGACTCTCTAAACCATCACTGATCATCAGTACATTTTACATTTCATTTGTAAATCAAGTGATCAGAGTCTGGAGGAAGAGTGGAGAGACACACAGTCCAAACTGATTAAACTCTAGTGTGAAGTTTCTACAATCAGTGATGGTTTGATGCGCCTGTATGGCTTTTAAATTCTTCAAAATTTAAATTAAAATCATAACAAGACAGAAAACACATTGAATAAGAAAAGGTGTGTCCAAACTCTTAACTGCTACTATAAATATGGTTTTAATTGCTGTAATAAAGATTTGATAAAGAGTTGTTTTTCTTCGTAAGGATTAAGGTATATGTCCGTATCACCTGCAGGAAAAGTAGCTGCGCTGTACGACGCTTTCCTCGGGTCAGAGCAGACAGACAGGCGTATATCTTCACCCTGAGGCTGTTTAGAGTTAAAGCGCCTCTTCTGTTCTTCTGCCAGCCAGCTGCTTGTGTGATGATGCAATTAAGATTAAATTAATCACTTTTATGATAAATTAGTAGCTTAATTAGGGGAGAGAAAGACAGTCGCTGACAATGCTGAAGCCGTATCTCAGTGAGGATCAGGAGGAGATGAGATTGGGCCGTTTTGCGGTTGATTGTATTCGGAGCAGGAGACGTAAGCATGGGAGAATTGACCTCCGTTTATCTGCAGTCAGAACAGAAACAGCTGCAGTTTTATATCTGTGATTTCTGACTGACTGAGACGAGGGAGGAGGTCTGCAGGAGTTCTGAATTCTTAACTTTTGTTTTAAAGATGTGATGTTTTACAGCGCTGTTTCAAAAGTCATGGGACTGCAGTATGTAAACTGATCGTAAAGTGTTACCTCAGGGGACGGCTTGAGAATGCCCTCATCTGTATAAGTTGTGAGGTGTTACCTTGTAAGGGAGGTTGAACAATGGCCATCATGCTTGTGTTAAGGTACCTTGAGTTATGGAAGTTGGAGTGATGCATAGAATATATCATATAAGGCATTAGGCAGTGATGTTCATGACTGGTGGCATCTGGCAAGAAATGTCCATTTGAAAATACATATCTCCCAGTTCAGTGCTGCGTTCTTTGGCTTCCATTGGACATGGCAAAAGTCATGGTGTGATGGTGTGTTTTTAATACATGATAGTTTTAAAGATTTAAAGTTTAAAAAATTTGATACAAAAAAAAAGGTTGCATATATAGTTACACATTAAAGGTGGACATGTTGAGCTGTTGATGGCTTTGTTTCGTAAAGAACTTTAAATTGAGCAGTCAGAAGAACCTAGTCACAGGCTGGGAATATAATAATAAAAAAAAAAATAATAGGAACTAGTGAAAATACTATTATGATTAGAAAATTAAATATAAAGAGAACAGTGAATACAAATTCTACACAAAATTGGAATTTGAATTTCAACAGACATTTTTACAGTAGTAACCTTATTTTTATACTGAAGAAGAAAAAGGTGAAATGATGGAAATACATAAAATAAGGAAGTTTTCCTGTCTACTCTATATAACCACTAACTTCTACAACCACACTTAAGCAAATGTTACCATGTGGAAACCAGTTTAAACTGGAATAAAGGTTTAATTTGCCCTTATATATATAATATGTATGTATGTATATGTACAGTGGCATGAAAAATTTGGGTACCTCTGATCGTTTTCATGATTCTCCTTTATAAATCATTGGTTGTTTGGATTTGCAATTTCAATTAAATGCTGTATATCGCAGAATATATATTACAGAAAGTGTGCAGTAATTATTTAAACAGAAATAGGCAGGTGCATACATGTGGGCACCCCAACAGAAAAAATACACTTTTACACAAAATGTATTTAAAAAAAAAAAAAACGTTTTCATACCATTGTATATAGTTTTATTAATGTATATAGACTCAAAGAACCAAAAAAATTAGCAAGGAATTGTGTTTTTCTGATTGGTTCAGAGATCGATTTAAAAATAGCTGTTGCTTTCACTGTGCTTGTTGGGGCAAAGACAAAGTCTGGGGGGGCAGTGCCCCCCTCTGCCCCCCTCTTACAGCCAGCCCTGTATTATATACTCTATTCTGAAAGTGAAGAGCTTTGTTTTCTCAGTGTCTCTGTTTGATTTATAGAAATAATCAGACATTTCTCAGACTGTGGTGAGAGTGGTGTGAGAGAAAAAAAAACAGGAGAAAGTGAAAATAGAGTCAGTATCACAGTGGATGGCAGTGAGCGAGAGAGAGAGAGAGAGATGCCCTGTAGTTTCTCTCTCTCTCTCTCTCTCTCTCTCTCTCTCTCTGTGTCAGAGCAGATCAGCAGGAAGGTAATCTCCGCTGTAACAGCGTCTCTGAGCAGAAACGACCACACCGTGGTTTTTCTGGGCTTTTTTCTCTCCCTCGTTCTTCCTTCACTCCCCGAGCCTCGCCAAACAGCATCGCTTCACCCAGTGAACTAACCGGTTGCCTAGCAACACAGTGAGGAGAGCGGCCTGCAGGCCTGGTTACAGTGTGCATAAGTGTGTGTGTGTGTGTGTGTGTGTGTGTGTGTGTGTGTGTGTGTGTGTGTGTGTGTGAATGTGTGTGTGTGTGTGTGTGTGTGTGTGTGTGTGTGTGTGTGTGTGTGAATGTGTGTGTGTGTGTGTGAATGTGTGTGTGTGTGAATGTGTGTGTGTGTGTTGTACAGTGTCAGTCTGATTAGAGACAACTCGAACCGGACAGCCAAGAGGGAGGTGCTAACTTTAACGCATACTAAGGGGGTTACAGCACGCCGACTGCAGCAGGGACACGAGTGTGTGTAGCTACAGTACTGTGTGTGTGTGTGTGACACCCACTCATTTAATACCCATTATCCTCACCTTCACTCATCATCCAGATGTTGTGGCCATTTTTGTTGACGGTTTTTAACTAAATTGCTTGATTATATATATTATAAGTTAGACATTTCTAACAGATTTACTAAAATGGACAAACAGTTTAATAACTAATTTAATAACAGTAGCAGCACACTAGAAAGATGTTCCTGCTTTCCAGCTTTGAAGAAGAACTGTACTGATATCACCTTCTGTGTGCTGTTAACTGTTAATAATTATTTCCACAATTTTTTGACCTCCTGGATGAGTAGTCCATGCCCTTTTGGATTAATTTTGGTAGGCTGGTCACTCCTGGGAAGGTTCACCAGTGGTAGTGAATAATAGCTCTCTCTGTGATTCACTGGAGTCCCAAAGCTTTAGAAATGACTTTATAACCTTTTAAAGACTGCTAGATGATCAATGACTTTGTTTTCCCATCTGTTTTTGAGTTTCTTCAGATCTGGGCATAATGTGCTGCTTTTTGAGATCTTTTATCTGCATCATGTTGTCAGAGAGGTTTTATTTAAGTAATTTCTTGATTTTTCAGGTCTGGTTGTGGTTAGTAGTGAAATTGAACTCAGCCTTCCAAAAAGTGTGATTAATCACAGTTAATTTAAAGGGGCAAACACCTTCTTTACAAAGGGCTAGATTGGTTTGGATAGTTTTTTATTCATTAATAAATGAAATCATCATTTAAAAAGTGCTTTTTATAATCACTAACTGGTTATCTTTGTCTAATATTTGTAAAAGTCTGTATAAAAGGAAGAAAACTTTTTGATGGCACTGTAGTTACATGGTTGATGATGTTTTGCACTCCGGATTAAATGCTAACTGCGTGTCATTGGTACTACTTGTACTTGCTTCTTCTGAATTATAAAAGTTGAATATATTGTAATCCAATATTTTATTATTTATCAGATAACATACATTCCCTTCATGACCCTGAACTAGTTCTGGTTGTATATGTAAAGTGTGATAACAGCAGGCAGGGCAAGAGTGCTGTAGAAATGTGTGTTTTCATCTGTTCACAGCATTGCCTTGTGTGTGTGTGTGTGTGTGTGTGTGTGTTTCATCACTCATGTCATGCTCATTTGTCCCCTCATCTTGTCTTGTGCATCATGTCTCTGTGGACAGGAGTCTGCGCTGAAGATCTGTGCAGTAAGTCTGCAGTGATTAAGCACAAAATGCTGAAATGCCTTTGTGCTTTCACTCTACTGTGTGTGTGTGTGTGTGTGTGTGTGTATTTGTGTGCTATTCTTCAAAATTATATCTGTACTTGTGGATCATCTGAAACTAACACATTAAGATAGGGATGCACCGATGTGAGAATTATGGGTCAATGCTGATATCCAATATTACACATATATGTCTACTGCTGATGATATCCATATTTATTATAATATTATTATAATAATATTACACATTACAACTTATAATATTATAACTGTTACAGAGAGACTACACTGTGACAGAAGCACAAAACTCATTATTTGATCGTACTCTTATCTCCCTCATCTGCTTACTTGCCACAGACAGTAGTTACAGATTCCTCCCTCAGACAAAGTCTGCTGGTTAATCTTGCTGTGTACTTGCTGTTGTCATTTTGTAGAAGTGTGTGTGTGTGTATGTGTTCGTGTGTGCATGCACTTTATGCAAGCCAGTCAAAAGTTTGGGCACCGCCACTCATGCAAAAACTTTATTTTACCACATTTTAAAACAATATTGAATATTAATTAATAATAACAAATGAACGTTTATATACAGACGGTCACAGCTTTAAACCATTTTTTTTTACCAGAATTGCTACTTCATACTTAGCTGCGATAGAAGCACAAAACTTATTATTTAAAAGCACTTTCATCTCCATCATCTGCTTACTTGCCAAGGACAGTAGGTACAGATCCCTCCATCAGACAAAGTCTGCTGGCTAATCCTGCCGTGTACTGTCTGAGGTTCTCAATCAAAATGACTGAAATGTTAGATCTACAACTGTTCAGTTAGCATAGGGAGTACACTTAGCAGCATTCGTTAGCTTTGTTTTTTTTTTTTTTAGCTAGCAATGTCAGCTAGTTAGCATTTGCTATTTTCGTTCAGTAGAGTTAGTACTAGCAAATTAGTAAATTAGTGTAAATTTGTTGAAGCACCCACTATTAATCACCACAGCTAGTGTAAAGTATCTGCTGGTCTGAATTATGTTTGTAGTGATTTAGATGGGTGAGTGAATACATTTGGGAATATATTGTAGTTCCCCCTATTGATCACAGGGTTGTGGGTTTGACAACCAACTTTACTAAACTGCCGCTGAGTGTAGTTGTACTGTAAGTGTGATTATTTAGTTTTTCTGTAGTAAGACTTGTGTAACTGTGGGATTGTGATGCAGTACCGATGTAAATCTACTGTACAGTGTGAAATACAGTGATTTCTGCGTGTGTAGTCTGAGTTTTAGTGAGTTGTGCTGCCAGACTGTGATGTGAAGCTTCATTTGACCGTTAAACGCACAGATGCTCAGTTCTGTTATTGTCTTCTGCTGAAAGCTCAGATTCTGACTGTGCTGAGGAGAAATGATGAATGGCAGCCATTTCTGGCTCACAGCTGCTAAACCTAATTACTGTAGTGTGTGTCTTTGTGTGTGTGTGTGTGTGTTTGTGTGTCTGAAATAATGCATCTGCAATAATTTTTATATGAACTATAATAACCGTTAGCGTTGTTAATTTGAGTTCCATCGCTAATGAGTAGAAGCTCTATGTGTGTGTGTGTGTGTGTGTGTGTTCATGTGTGCACGCACTTCATGCAAGCCAGTCAAAAGTTTGTGCACCACCGCTCATGCAAAAAAAACCTTATTTAACTTTTATTTTAAAATAATAGTGCATATTAATTAACAATAACAAATTCATTAACTCAAACTTTGAAGCTTTGAAACTTTGAAGCATTCTGGCCAAATACTGGTCAAATCTGCGTAAATGCATCAAAATACCTGAATTTATCATCATAGATATTTAATTATCACGTTTTTTATTGTTAGTGCTGATTACATCATTACATTATTTTGATTTCAAACATTTTTTCAATCTCATTTTTAACAAAGTATTTCAGTATATCAAATATGTATGTATAAATATACTTAGTTACTTTATTAGGTAACACTTTATAATAACTTTCATTAATATATTTTTAACTAATGATCAGTAGATGTGAACAAAGCAGTAGTTTATCAGAATTTTAATATTAACAAAAGCTCACACATGACTCAGCATGTATATCAGCATGGATATTCAAAGTTAAAAGTTAGCAAATCATTATCTCATCAGAATTTGAACATTAATAAATCGCATTGCAGTTCATGTTGCCAGTGCTTTTATTACTATTTACAAATGTGATAGCAACTTTTAAGTTTCTTAAAATGTAAAAAAATAACAGTTATAAATTGTTAGTTAATGGTATATTAATGAAAGTTATTATAAAGTGTTACCACTTTATTATTCTTTGCAATTATTTGAAAATTATTTTCATTGAATTTTGCAAGTTTTTGGATTTTGATTTTGTTTCATTTCTTTTGCTTCTATATTATGTACAAATTCAGACATTTTATATTTTTTGGGTAAAAGGTTTGGCACAAAAGTATCTCCTTACCAAATGTACATGCAGTGTTAATGTACATATACAAAATACTCTCAAACAAGCACAGCATGTGAGAAAATCCAGCATTTCATTCATTTTTAAAACATTTTTTTTATTTTACAGATAAAGTTTAAAACTTTATACAGCACTTTCTACATGAACTTTAATCACACTGGACATTTCTATTTATAAATTAATTGTAAATGATGTGATTCTTGTTGGTCTATTTCGGTTTAATGATTGTGCAATGCATAGCCTTATAGGCTACAAGCTCAAATAAAAAAAGTTTGTTTAGAAATTATTTTATATTGTTAAACCATGTTAAATTATATTAGATTAGAGTAAAGTCATTCAGGCATCATTGTTGTAGCCTAATTTACTGATGTTTATTCACATTGTTGGTGTTTTAATTTAATTTCGGAGATCTGTTCTTAATCATTATTGTTCTTAAATAATAGGTCTATGCTTCTTCAGTGTTGCTATTAACTGAACAATCATTCTGAACAGATTTCGCTCATTCAAACAGCCTGAAAATGTTTTTAAAAAGCTCAATTTTAACGCTCTAGTTATTTTTAAAAAAATGTGGGGTTTAAATCAGGTTTGGGCTTATAATGACATTTTATGGGCCGGGTCAGGCTGAATTTTTTGGGCCTGATCTAAGCTTTATCTTGCATTAGGGGTATAAATGCCCTGCTTGCCTATAAACATTTTGGTTATACTGGTTGTCTAGCTTGCTCAGGTTGATCATTAGATCAGAATGTGTTGAGGATGATGTAAAGTCAGTTTTATTTGAATGAGTCTTCACTGATAATGTCAGATAATACACTGTAACACAGTCAGACCTACCTGCTCACAGCTCAGCTCAGCTGCTCCCTCTAGTGCCCCTGCAGGTAAATTATAACCCCAGCTTATTGATATAGAACAACCAGTTTCCAACCTACTGTACATCATTCCATATTCCCACACCAAAAGCATGCAGTATGTTCTAAATATATTATTTATTTATTTGTATATATGTATGCACCAACACTGATGGTCCAAAACATTATGACCACCCGGAAAATAGACTGTCCTTCAGCCACATGCTGCTAAAACAGCTCCCTTTACAGATTCTTAAACTAGTTCCAACAAATCAAGTTGACATTTTGTTGAGTTTACTTCATGCAACTAAATTTTGATACAGTAAAGCGACATTTTAAACCAATAAGCCCAATAAATTCAGTGGTATAAATGAGGGACTCAGCTTCACTTACCGGGAAGAAACAACCTTATGCCTTATGCTAACTACTTTAACTAGTGCTAGACCATATGGCCAGAATTTATACCACAATATTTTTTGTATTTTTGGTCGATACAATATAATTTCGATATTGATGTGAGCAGCATAAAAATCACCCCTTGTGATGCACATCACACACTGGTACTGGCTTGTTCCTGCATTTTCTCTCCTCTAATTGTACACACATGGTGCATCTGGATGTGTATAGAATTCTGCACTTGTGCCACTATGGCCTTATGTAATGTTTTCTATTGTGTTAAAAATACATAGAAAAATGACGCCTCAGACTCAAGTTTTTATGAAGTCTAGCTAGGAATTTTCTAACTGCTTTAACTGCTGCTGTGGATATACACCTGAATATATTAGACCAATGTGGGTGTAAAATGACTTTCATTCATTTATAACATTAATTTATGAGTTGTCTGACCAGAGGAGGATGGGTCCCGCCTCATTTAAATATATGCCTTGATAATACATGTGATAGTTTAAGGTATACATATATATATATATATATATGTAAGGCTTGGTTCCTTCCAGTGTTTCTTCCTCCTCCAGCTGTTAGGGAGTTTTTTCAGATTCTCTCTCACTCAGACATTAGATTTGTAATAAAGACCTTTTTATAATCCTAAATACTGTAAAACAAATTAAATAACCTCACTGTCTTTATACAAAGTTAACAAACTGGCTCGTATATGTTACTGGACTCTTATTGCTAAAAAAACATATCAGGCAATATTGAGGTCAGCAAAAACTATTGAGGTCATGTCCATATATGGTACAATAAATCGATAGAGTAATTATCGTGACAAGTGAAGCTTAGCTTGTTGCTTTTCTCTGGCTTGACATGTTCGTAACACACACACACACACACACAGGCTCATAGCTCTGAATATAAGGCCCATAGACACAGTCTGATCAGGGACAGTGTGAGTTGAGTGGTAGCTGGGTCACGCTCAGAGGGGCGGAGCCTATTTCTGCCTCAAGATCCCATCTGTCATTCTACCCATGATGCCTCATGCTCCAGTTCTCCTCATGGCTGGGTAAACTTGGAACACACACACACACACACACACAAACACACACACACAGAGTTACACACTGAAGCTATTCTGGATCTGTGTGTGTATGTGTGGTTTCATGGTGTATGATTGTGTGCAAAATAAATGCGGTGTGTATGTGTGTGTGTGTGTGTGTGTGTGTATGTGTGTGTGTTGTGGAGAACAGCCAAAAGTCCCCACAATCACAAAATGTTCTTGTATTCAACATCCCGGGGGAATGTTGGCCCACAAAGTGATATACACACACACACACACACACATACATACACAAAGTGTGTATTGGTATTAAATACAGTATCTGTACAATGTTACTGTGCTTCTGACAGGCCCAGGGTGCACTCTCTAAAAGACAGAAATGAATAGAAAGGACAAGAGTGTGTGTGTGTGTGTGTGCGCTCCTCTCAGAATGTTAGAACTGAGGAAAATCTTGGTTCCTCCTGGTTCAATCTGAGAGGCAGTAATCTTTCCAGTAAGTCTGAAGTAATGAGCAGCAAATCCTCCACAGATTAAGAAACACTGCTCCCCAGAGAGTCTCTCTCTCTCTCTCTCTCTCTCTCTCTGTTTCTCCTGTCTGTCCATCTGACTGACCGATGCTTACAGCAGCACTGAGCTAACTGACCTCAGGTCTTACATAAGCTAACAGAGACTAGATCTGCAGCTGGATTTGCTTAAAATCTACATTAATTATACAGCAAAACCTACTGCCTCAGAATGTAGCTAGCTATGGCCACGTTAGCTCTAATGTTGCCTTCTTAGCCCCATATCTTATAGATAGAAACAAGCTAGTTTATAGTGTCAATCTGTATTATTTTGTTTCTAAACTAAAATCAGAAGCATTTCTGAGTGGAGAAGAGATAAAATATTGTGTTAAATGGTACCAGTGTGCTGGGATCCCTGCTAAACCTAATATATATTCATTCTAAATATTCTGGTGTGTCGGGTTTCTTTTTTACAGGAGTTCTTCTTCTGGCCACGTCACGCGTCTTTACGTACTTACGTCACACGTACAGCCTCTAAAAGAGGATCCGGCTCAGTTTTTCTGAATGCGAGCGGCTGGTGGAGCAATGGAGACTTCAGAAGAGGAAACTTAGAGCTCAGTAGCTCATTCACCCATAATAAATACAAAGAAACAAGAAGCAAGCTCTGAAGCCAGTTTGTGCTTAAACTGGGATTAATAGTAGATTGGGGTTTGAACAGTGAAGAGAGCTCTGTGACCTGAAAGGGATCTCTCTAAATCCCTCAAATTCCAAAACTTGCGGACATCAGCTTTAATAAGTGTGTGATTAGAGTGCAAAAATGAACTTAAACCTGCAGTTTGTCAGTTCTGTCTCTTACTCCCTGCTTGGTTTATGTTCATGTGTGGGCCTTAAAAATGCTCTCTTTCCATTAGAGGAGATACTGACTTTAAATAAACGAGCCAAGTTAATGTAGTGAAAAGTGAATATTTCTGGTTGCCAGATATTCAGCTCAAATATATTGACTATTTCTCCCTTAACAAGGACCAAGACAAGAAATACACTCATTCTGTGTTCATCAATATTAAATCTAGCCTGATAAGTCCAAAAGTGGAGCCACCTACTGTGTGAATAAGCTGAGATTATACAAACAAACATGGGAAATTTATCTCTTTCTCTCTGTTTCTCTGTTTTTAGGGAGGCTACCTCAGGTACCCAACGGACCACCACGGTGACCTTCGCCATCCCGCCAACCTCTCCATCCTCCAGCCTGCCTCCACACGGATCCAGCCCCATCTCCTCGCCCCCCTCCACAGGTCACGCCTCCTCCCTGCCAGGCTCTGCCTCCTCCCCCACCCTGACGGACGTGTTCGGCCTGCCCACTCCGCCCCTGGGCAGCCTGGGCTCGGGCAGCAGCCGCTCCCCGTCTCCGCTGACCCTCCTGCAGGCCGCCTCCAACAAGCCGTTCGCCAACAAACCCGTCCTGCTGTGGACGAAGCACGATGTAGCCGATTGGCTGGAAAGCCTCCACCTGGGGGAGCACAGGGACGCCTTCATGGACAACGAGATCGAGGGCTCCCACCTCCCCAACCTCCAGAAAGAGGACCTCATAGACTTGGGAGTGACCCGTGTCGGTCACCGGATGAACATAGAGAGGGCGCTCAAGCTGCTAATGGACAGATAAAAGGGGCGGGATCACACTGTACGCGTTTTTTAACGGACCGAGGCGCTTTTTTCACATCGTGTCCGACGGGAGAGACGCGCTCTGCTTGCGTTTACTGCCCACCGGTGGCCGGCTGTCTCTTTCTGTGCCCAGAGTTGCCGAAAGTGAAGCGCAGCTCGAAAAGCAGTCAAGTAGCCTACGTCGTGAGCGTTTTTCGTTTCGTTTCGTTTTCTGTGCTGACCAATCAGACGAACGGGAAGGCGGGCCTTCAGTGAGAGTTGTTCAACGTGAGGAGGGACTAGCGGTGGCGTTCGCTGGGTTTCCTGAGTTATCTGAATTATCACGACATATCGAAGCAACAGCTAGCTAGCTGTGCTAGACATCACCGACCTACTAGCTTCCTTTAGATGCTATAAATGCAGCACTTAGACAGGAATTTGATGCTGTTGTTGTTAGGAAAAAGGGAGAAGCGCAGCCAGAAGCAGAATTAGAAAAATTCTCAACATAAACCTCTGAGAAAAAGCCTTTATTCCCCTTATTATCAGAGGGTCCAACACTCTTTCACACTTTCTCGCTAACTGTAGGTTTGTCTTACATTCTGACCATGCGGTTATTAGGCTGCATCAGAACAGGAGGAAGCTTCGTAAAGACTTCGTAAAGGCGTTTTTCACTCGTCCTTCTTCCACAGCTCACATGTTTTAGACACAGTGGGAAGCACTTATGGAGGTCTAGTCCAGTCCAGCCCATTTTAGTGGTTCCCTTTCTAATGCTGCTTAATGCTACACTGCTGGAAGTATCATTACGTCCTACGATTTATATCTGTAGAAAATTTACAGGTTAACTGGTGAGTGATATGGCAGAAACATTATATTACAAAAATAACCACAAGCTGATGGCATGTTTCAAACTAGCAACATTTTTAAAAAATCTAAAAAAAATGTTATAAAATACTAGGGATACAACACATTTTTGGCAAACAAAACTATTAGGCTGTAAATGGCCAAACTTTTGGTTGCCAAATATTTGGTGCATCTCTAGTGTTTTCATAGCATTTTGAACTGATTTAACAGAATTGTTGCTAGTTGGAAACATGCCACCAATGTTTTGGGATGACTTTGAGTTCAGGCTGGAGTTCGGGCAGCTTCTGCTTGTCATAGAAAGCCAGACCTAGTATTTTTTATAGCATTTTTAACAGATTTAAAATAACTGTGACACAATAAAGTAAACTAAAAATCTAAAATCTAGTTTAAAAAACCTAAAAAAATAATCAAATTAATTAATTCTAATATTCTGATGACCCCAAATCATCGCCATCCAGCTTCAGATAAAAAAATATAGTATTGTGCAAAAGTTAACGCACCCTTTATTTATTGAATGATTTCCAGTCAAAACAGTTTTAAAATTTTCAGTGTGGATTTTTTTTTTTTATCAAAGTAGACGAGAAGATTAGATTTAAGAACTAACAGAGGTTAAAAAAGATACTACTTTGTTCCTCTCTCGCTTCAGATCTGGAAACATCTCCAGATGTCTGTTTATGTTTATGATTTGTGCTTTTAAAATGAAAATAAATAAATAAATAAATAAATAAAGTTAATTAATACTAATGTTCATCCAGCTTTAGATTAAAAGTACAGTACTGTGCAAAAGTTACTCAATAAAGTTTATTTATTGAATGATTTCCAGTCAAAATAGTTTTTCACTTTTCATTGTGGATTTTCTTTTTATCAAAGGAGACAAGGAGATTAGGTTTAAGGACTAATAGAGGTTAAAAAAAACCTCTAACACCTAACAAGACCTCATAAACCACCACCAGAACTACCCCATCAAATAAACAGCACTTATATACTTTATATCTTTATAAGAGAGAAGAAAACTACTTTGCTCCTCTCTCGCTTCAGACCTGGAAACATCTCCAGATGTCTGTGCATGTACAGTCATATGAAAAAGTTTAATCTTAATCATTAATCTTAATCATTTTTAGTTCTAAATATTTGGGTGTTTGCAACAGCCATTTCAGTTTGATATATCTAATAACTGATGGACACAGTAATATTTTAGGATTGAAATGAGGTTTATTGTACTAACAGAAAATGTGCAATATGCATTAAACCAAAATTTGACCGGTGCATTTGACCGGTGCATTGATTTGAATACTCCTAACTACTTTTTACTGACTTACTGAAGCTCAATTTTGTGCTTCAGTAAGTCAGTAAAAAGTAGTTAGGAGTATTCAAATCAATAAAATGATAAGGGTGCCCATACTTTTGCACCGGTCAAATTTTGGTTTAATGCATATTGCACATTTTCTGTTAGTACAATAAACCTCATTTCAATCCTGAAATATTACTGTGTCCATCAGTTATTAGATATATCAAACTGAAATGGCTGCTGCAAACACCCAAATATTTACAACTAAAAATGATTAAGATTAATAAGGGTGTACAATAGGGATTCATATGACTGTACATGATTGTGCTTCTAAAATAAAAAAATAAAATAATCAAGTTATTTTATTCTAATGTTCTGATGACCCCGAAACCTACAATAGAGCTTCAGATAACCATGTTTCACAGTCACTCAGTCACTGTGTTTAAACAGGGAGCTCTCTAAACTGTGCTGGACTGAAGGCCTCTAGTGCTGAAGCTCTGACCACTGGCTACTGTTCACGCCTGCCTCGCACGGCCCACCCGCCTCGCACGGCCCACCCTTAACCAGCTGGGCTGGGGGTCCTTTTCTATCTTCACTAGTTCTTTCTTCACTAACAGAGCTGTGTTCATGTGATGCAGCAGCAGCAGCAGAGCTAACACATGCTGGAATCACTCTGTCTGTTTTTGTTTGGTTGTTTGGTTGTTTATCTAGCTTCTCACTCCTGTGTGTGTAAATGAGACCCTAGCCAAAAATGTTGGGACACCCTGAACTCCTTCTCACTCTTTCACACACACATACACACACACACACACACACACATTCCTTAGATCTGTGGTATTGGGACAGGGGTACCAGTGTAGCAGCCCCTCTGCGTACGAATGTGTGTGTGTGTGTGTGTGTCTGTCCGAATGCTGGAAGGCGGAATATCGTCCGACTCATCCTCGTCTTCCTCGTCTCTGCAGGTAATCAGGAGGATGTGAACCTCTCAGATCTGCTCAGAATAACTTTACTTTAATTTACTTTAATATAAAAAAATACTCTGTTACAAAAGTGCCACTCCCCCTTTCTCTCCCTCCGTCACATCCCTCCACAGCTCATCAATCATTCTGTCAAATTTATTTTCATTTAATGTATTTACATATATATGCAGTTTTTAAAGTGATAGTTTGGCAAAAAACTTTATTTTTACACTGGAGCTACAAGTAGCTAATGGAGCTAATGTAGCTGAAAGCTAACGAGCAACGGCGAGCAAATTCTATGTACACAACTAAGCATCATGTGTAAATCATCATACACTCTACTCAAATCATTTAAAAGGGTTCGGTAATCTCTGTTAGACTTGATTATGTGTCTATTATATCCTAGTCACCCTTTATTTATTTAATTTACTGTCAAAATATCAAATGTTTGAGCATTGCAGACATCGTTTTTAAAGCTTTTTTAAGCTTTTAAACATACTCTGAATGTTATATCAGCATCAGCTCACTGTAGCAGTAAAGCTAGCATCTCTACTGCCTAAAACCTGTTTACTGTAGTAACATTTAAATATACAGCTAAATTTACTTTGTATTCAAATTTAAATTAGCATAATATATATACAACTCTGGAAAAAAATAAAAGGCCACTTAAAAATGATGAGTTTCTTTGATTTTACTACATTAAAAACCTATAAAATATAATCAAGAGGAAGATGAATGACCACAAGCCATCAAACCAAACTGAACTGCTTGAATTTTTGCACCAGGAGTAAAGGCATAAAGTTATCCAAAAGCAGTGTGTAAGACTAGTGGAGAAGAACATGCCAATATGCATTAAAACTGTGATTAAAAAAACAGGTTTATTCCAGAAAGAAAGAAAAAAAGGAAATTACGTCAAAGGACTAAAAAAAATGTTAGAAAATAGACCTTATAAACCAAAACCAAAGCTACCCCATCAAATTAACAGCACTTATATACTTTATCTTTATAAGACAGAAGGAAACGTTGCTCCTCTCTCGCTTCAGATCTGGAAACATCCTTGTAAAATTTGAATTTGACAGCCAGAAGTAGAAAATGCTCCCACTGAACTTTGGAACTATGGTAAAATCTTGATACAGATTTGAGGACACCCCCACCACCATGTTTAACAGATTAGGTGGTATGATTTGGGTCCTGGGAAGGACAATAGAAGCAGTAATGAAGATAAAGGTGGATTAAATGCTTTAAACACTTAGATTAGATTTATGTGTTATGGTAATTTTCTGATCAGTGGATCAGTGCAATAGGTGCTCTGACTTTTGCTCAGAATTGTACTTATACCTCTGTAATTTTTTATTTTTATTTTAAGTTTACAAAAATCTAAAACCTAAGTACGACGTCAAAGATACACATTTGTGAAACACCTTTTTTGCCAAACTATTTCTTTAGCTAGAGCTGCTCCAAAATGGAAATCTGTCATAAAACATAAAATATTGTATTTCAAAACTCCAAGACTGTATAGCCGGTGTGCAAACAACATATCCTGATCTGAAGATTTGAATTTTACAAATATAATAATATTACTGCTATTTTACCATAAAAAGAAACCTCTTATTTTTACCACTAATGTAAAAATGATGAACTGAAGTATGACTGAAATTTACTCTACAGGCCAAAGAGTTGGAAGCAACACAAACTCTGTTTTCAATTTCAATTTCAATTTGGTTTTCATTTGTATTAAATGTTAATTCAAAATCATTTTCATTAAATTTACACAATTCATATTTTTGACACTATAAGCAAGTTTCCATGACAGGGACTAAGCCCAGTCTTGGAACACAGCATTTTTTTTTTTTAAATGGAGGTTTTTTTTTTCCTTTGAAAGAAAAGGTAGACTAGTCAACTAGGCTTAATGTCTGTTTAGGAAACGGCCCCAAAAAGTTCCTCTCTTAAAATTAAATATAATGTTTATTTATTGACCCATATATTATACCTTGTGTAAAGATTTGTAAATTTCCTCAGTCATTCCTTACATTAATTATACAAATATTCACATTTAAATATCCACTAAAAACCGTGCGTTTTAAGAAGAACAAGTGCGATTAATCGCAGTTAATCACAGAATATTGTTGTTGATTAATCAGATTATTTTTTAATTGATTGACACCACTAGTATGTTGATATTGTCCCTTCTGTCCACTTTGAGACTATGGAGGACCAAAACCGCCAACATTAAAAATAAATAAATAAATGAAAATGCAAGTAAATCACTCAAAAAAAATAAGACGGTGATTAAAACGTTAAAGAATAATTATAGTTATTAAAAATAAATACATATACATAAAAATAAATATCTTAAATAGTTATTTATGGGTTTTATTTATTTCCTTGTCCTAATATAATAATGAAGGGTCTGTCCCGCAATGGGGTGTCTTAGCATTCCTATCAATGTCTGATCAATGTCTGACACCCTAGATTGATTGTATGTCTTGCCCCTTTGGTGGTAATTAATTAATTAATTAATTAATTAATTTATATATTTATTTATTTAATTTTGGCAGTTTTGGTCCTCCATGAAAGACACCTGGTGTTCTGTCGAATTGTCCTACCTTGTCAAATCGTGCTGCCCTAAAAACAGAGTAATTATAAATAAAAAACACGAGAATGATTAAATTGTGTAGGTCAGCGCATGCGCAGTACCTTTGGGAAGCATGTATCGATGGGTAGGACAATTCGACAAAACACCTGTTTTATATGAAGCTGCAGTTGCTCGTTTAGCCGCTAGATGGATCTGTGGATGTGGAGCGCAGCTGCAGACACTTATTCATTAGAGCTCAGTAATTTAGTGTTTCAGTAATTCAGTGTTTGTAGTTTGAGCTCAAATCGTTTGTTTGTGTAAAAATACCGCATTTCTGGGAGGAAACAGTGCGCAGACCTTTAACTCCAGTAACTGAACTTCTCTCCAGAGTTCTTCTTCCAGATATACAGTGAGTATTAAAGCTCAGAAACAGAGATATTCATTAAATATGGGCTCTGGGTTTCTTCTTACTCCTACAGAGGGGATTCTTGAGTGAATCCGGAATCACTGGGTTTATATGGAGTATCTTATTAGGAAAATCAGAGTTTATAAATCAAAGTTTCATCATTTTTATTATACTGATGTTTATCATTCTCTCAACACAGAACAATATCATGTTTAGCAACACAGACATACTTTCTAAAGAGTATTTATTTTCCATAAAACCTGTTTTATGTAGAGAAACTAAAATATACAGCTATATTTACTTTGTTTTTTTAGCAAAATACTTTATTTTAATTTCTACAGTAATCCTCTTAATATGCATCATTTTCTCCATTGTAACTATATATCTTTTATATCTTATATAACTGTATAGCTTACAATATATCATCTTATAGAATCTCAGTTTCACAATGTTTTTTTGCCATTTCTTTTTATATTATTTTAAAAAAATACATATTTATTTTATATCAAAATTTCCTGGCAAGGGAAGTTTTTCTAAAATCGGTTTATTGTTAAAAAATGGAAATGTATAGATATATTTACTTTAAGCAAAATATTTTATTTTCTACAGTTAACCTTTTAACATGTCTCAATGTTTACCTCCCTTCTTAAGTAGAAAATAATTGTGATTAATCACATAATTCTATTTATTTAAACGTCTTTATTTATTTGCTTAAAGTGTTGTATTAATCACAAACATTTTCTCAGATTGATCATTTTAATCAGATGAATCACAACAGAATTATGTGATTAATCACGATTTCCTTTAGCTTGAGGCTAAGTTTTTATGTATTTATATTACGGGTATCAGTTGCTTAAAATATTGTACTAATCACAACTATTTTCTAAGATTTATTATTTTAATTACAACAGAAATCTTTGATTAATTACAATTTTCTTCACCTTAGAACTAAGCTTTATTAATTTATATTAACTGCGTCAATTGCTTAAAATATTGAATTAATCTTTATAAGTCTTGATTAATTGTGATTAATTACAGAATTCTGTTGTGATTTATTTGATTAAAATGATTAATCTGAGAAAATTGTTGATAATACAATATTTTGAGCAATTGACACCAGTAGTATAAATAAATAAAGCTTAATTACAACAATATTCTGTGATCAAATTAATCAGAATAATCACAACAGAATTCCCTGATTAATCAAGATTTTGTTCTCCTTAAGACAAAGCTTTATTTATTTCTATTAACAGCGTCAGTTTCTTAAAATATTGAATTTATCTTTATAAGTCTTGATAAATTGTGATTAATTACAAAATTCTGTTGTGATTCATGTGAGTAAAATTATTAATCTGAGAAAATTGTTGTGATTAGTACAATATTTTAAACAATTTACACCAGTAATATAAACAAATAAATCTTAAGTACAACAATTTTCTGCAAACTAATTAATTTGATTAATCCCAAAAGAAATGTGTTTGTTACGATTTTCTTCTCCGTTTTATTTAACTATATTACTGGTGTCGGTTATATAGAATAAATATTAAATTAAACATGATTTATCTTGATGAATCAAGATTAATCACATAATTCGATTGTGATTTGTACATTTTTTTAAGCAATTGACTTCAGTAGTATAAATTAATAAATCTTAATTACAACAATATTCTGTTAACAAATTAATTAGATTAATCCCAACAGATTTCTGTGATTTAAACACGATTTTCTTCTTTTTAAGACAAAGCTTTATTTATTTATAATACTGGTGTCAGTTGCTTAAAATATTAGGTTTAAGGAAAAGAAAAGGTGTGATTAATATGATTAATATTTAAAAATTAATTACATCACTAGTTTAAAACAATCTGAATGAGCTCTGTAGCATTTAATGGGTTAAATAAAAAATAAACCAACACACACATGTTGCTTCCCCCTGTTTGGCCTGTGGTGTAAAATGCCTTTATTCTTATTCTATATTAGTAATGCAGGTTTATAATCATAAAGAGATGCAATATTACACTTTATTCCCTGATGTGTTTTATTGTTGTATTTGTTTGTACAGAAAAAGTAGAAAATAGACACAGTAAAAACACATACGAGCCGTGCTTTTTCACATATCCTCATTTAATTACAAAACAAACAGATTACAAGTAGCTGCAAAATTTCCAACGCCTTCCAACACTCCAGTTTATCCATTCAGCTTCATCATCATCTTTATCATCATCATCATCAGGAGTAATAAAGCGTAAAGGATGGGAAGGCGTTCTGCTGGATTTTGTATTTATAGAGACTTTGAGACATGTGATTCTTTAATATTAAATGTATAAGGGTGTTTAAATCTATACAGATATACTTTATGAATTAATAGAGATTTAATATCTTTCCTGTTTGAGTCACTTTGTAGTCCGGACACTTTTACACTGTTTTAAAGCGATAGTTTGTGCCTGAACCCTGTACAGATTTTATCATCCAGGTCAGGTTTGTTTGGTGCTTCTTCAGATTTACTCTGGAGCTACGAAGCTAATGTAGCTAAGCAGCACTGGAAGCAGGCACTCGTTTTCCACCAATTAGCATGATGCTAACTGTGTGTCCACATTTCTTAATCACACACTGGTAAAAAAATCTAATATAAGTAATGTTTGGTATCTGATGTCTGCTTAAATTCTATATTTTCTAATGACAGTCAAAAGTCCTGTGTTTGTTTGCATCATCTATTTTAATCTAAGAAGCACACATCAGATACCAAAGATGTTTAACTGTTTTTACCAAACTGTTCCTTTAAGGAATCTCTAAGGCTACGTTCTAGGGGTGTCACGATTCTCTAAATCCTCGATTCAGTTTTATTTCCGATTTTAGGGTCACGATTCGATTAAATTCTCGATTATCTTTTTTTCTTTTTTTTTACAGCAGAGAGGCCTATGCCAGTTTTAGATTAGTCTTTGGTCAGTCATTGGTTTGATTCATCAAATTTACAATATCTTATTTCAAAAGGTGGCCTTGATATAAGTGATCTGTAATACACCACAGTAGGCACTAATGGTCAAATTTAAATAATTTAATTAAGATATATATGTAATGCCATCTAGTGGCTTTTTGGTAGCAGCAGTGTGCACTATTAAAACAGCAATGTGCAACATAACAAAATAAATAATAAAAAAATACAGGAACAGTCATGTACAAAATAATAGAATAATTAGAGCCTTAACAAACTGAACTCTATCCTACTATAACAGTTAAACATGAAAAATTATACTCGGTCCCTGAGAATGACACGTTTTTTTTCTTTAACAAAGATAAATTATTAACTTTATCTGAGAGAAAGATTCTCCTTAAGGTACCAAAACTATTAATATATTTGAGGCTAGACAAAACAACTGTTATTTTTATATATTTTTTAAGTTTTTCTTAAAGAAGATGAGAATGTCCACATTCTCTGGAGAAAGGGCTGCTCTTTGAGCAGTCACAATGTCCGTGGCATCGGCTACAGCGTGCTGCGCCGCTTGCGTAGCTCAGAGGGAGGGATCGTCGATTCTCTTTTTGACTTCGAGGCTCAAGACCATGACATAATTACGATCGATTTTGATAAAATATCGAAATCGTGACACCCCTACTACATTCACACAGCAGGTAAAAGTGGCCCTAATCTGTTTTTCTGACCAAATCTGCTATTTATTTTAGGCAGTTCACATAATCTTTTTAATGTGATGCATATTTGAAATCTGTTAAAACAATGCTCGCTTTGTAAGTGACACGTACGCATGACGGAGCAGTGCTTCACATTAAGTTTCACTTTAACCCCAGTCAGAATCCCAAGAGCTATAAAGGAGGAATCATAAGGAAGCTTATCACTGGAGCCTATTTAGCCACGATCAGGTTTCTACATTTATAATTTTATTTATTTATAGACTTTCCAGCTGTGATCTGTAGCGTTTGGACAGTTTATTAGGAACACCACGAGGCTACAATATGGGTCTTCTAGTATTATTAAAACAGAAATATCAGTCTAAATATTTGAGCTCTGTTATCAGAGTTTTCTGCCTCTGAAGCCCTTACTCACCACTGCTGTCCATTTTCGTGTCTACTCACTCTTACTTCTTGCTGTAAAATTTGCATGAATTCCAATATGTATCAGAATCCAATACCACTTATTGAAGTGGTAAATCATATTGAAGTAAAAATATCAGATTCTGTGTTTTTTGCTTGTACACGGCCAAACAAACAACCTTTCTGTGTCACATATGGTGTGAAAGATCAGATTTGGGCCACATTTACCTGCTTTGTGAACATAACCAATTACCTAAAAACAGTTTATATGAACTCCTGTAGATACTGTTTGTACTGTGTCAGGAACCACTTATGCCTGTTGTAAGTCTATAACAGATTACTAAGCACCTCCCACAGGTTCGAGGACAGTGTGTGATGATTTAGACACATAGTTAGCACTGTGCTAATTGGTGGGGTGCAGCCTGGGCTTATATATACTACACATGTTTAAGCTGCTGTGTAAAACTGAGGAAGTTACATCTCTAGATGCCAAACATGATGACCTGGTTGATAAACTACATCTGGGGTATTTGAGTAAACTGGACTTTTTGCTAAAACCATCTAAAAAGGGGAAATTCACTGTTTTATTTTGTAATATTTCAGTATATTTCAGTCATTCAGAGTGGGGTTTAGTTTGAAACTCTTATCATAAAGAGACAGAGTAGACTACAGTGGTGGTGAATGAAACCTCTAAAAGCTTTTTATTATTTTATTTTTTTTTCATATATATATATATATATAACCCCAAATAGTTTTGAATAAACTGCCAATGAGGAACAGGCGTCATTCTGGTCCATGCACCTCATTTTGAATTGTTCCGCACATTTTCACTAACAAAAGTAAGTTCTGGACCTTAAAAGTTAGTTTCTAATTTAAATAAAGATAAGCAGGTTCTGCAGCGGTTCTATCTAGCTATACATAACCCTTTTCAACTAAAAGAACTCTTTTTCTGGAACTGGTTCTGTTCAGGCTGATACGAAAAAAAGAGGTCCTCAAAGACGATGTGTATTTATTTAGGCTTGCCAATATTTTACTACCATTAACATTACATATCAAACTCAGAATGCACATGTAGTTTTAGTTGTGGGTTTGGATAGAAAAAAAATAATAAAATGGCTATATTTGTGTTTGTATTATATTTATTGAGATGCCTGAATCTATTCACTACCACAGTAAATTATTTTGAATCTTTAATCACGATTTAATCACCAAACCCCCACTCTGATTTATATCTAATTACAATTTTAAATGAAATTACACACATTAAATTTTAGTGGAAATCCCCTTTTAAAGAAAGTGATTTATTTCCCCAACTCAGCCTGAAGGAGCTCAGCCTGAAGGAGCTCAGTGTTATTTAGCTCAGCCTAAGTGAGCTCAGCTTAAAGAAGCTCAGCCTAAAGGAGCTAAGGCTAAGTGGGCTCAGCATAAATGAGTTTAGGATGAAGGAGCTCAGTTGAGAGATGAGAGCTGAGTTAGCCAGAAAGACCTTAGATTGAGTTACCTCAGGCTCATGGAGTTTTGGATTAGTTAGCTCAGCCTAAAGGAGCTTAGACTGAATTGAGTTTAGGCTGAAGGAACTTAGATTGAAAAACCTCAGACTGGGTTAACTTAGACTATGTGAGCTCAGACTGAAGGAGCTCAGACTAAGTGGATTGTCCTCCTCTGACTGTGAGTCCTCCTCCCCGGCTGTGTGTATGAACGGTTGTAGAGATTTATTATAGATTATTAATATTATTGTCATATTCTGGGACCGGAGGGGAAACAGGCGGGTCTTCTGTGGATGAAGGCCGACCCGAGTCACGCTGCTTTGTGTCTGACCCTTTTTCAAATAGAGATTATTTTACAAATAGCCGAGTGCGAGCAAAAGACAGAAAAAATAAACAAGCACAGTATTTTTAATCATTTCTATAGAAATATATGGAATTTTATAAAATCTATCTGACTGAAGGTTACCTAAAGTGTGGTTTGCCAAATACTATTAACAAATATATATATATTTAAATAAAAATAAGTACATTTATTAGATTCCTGAGAGCAATATTTATACTTGGTTCTTCTTCGGTTGTGATTTTAAGAACCTGATCATGCATCCTGAACCCTGTGGTATAAAATATAAAATAATAAAAATCAAAACTGAAACCTGTTGTGGAGGAAACGGATTATAAAGCATATTATTATTATAGGTTATTAAGATATAAAAGGCTGAGTCTGAGGCCTTTCTGTAACTGCTGGAGTTTCTGATCTCTGTAAAATGTGTGTAAATCACATGCTGTAAATGTACATGACTTCAGGTCACTGAATAGAGACTGATCTGAGCACTTCTATGGTATATTATATTATATATAATGAATATATATGGAGTTATTTATTAAAGGACAGTATGTGAAGAGTTTATATGGAGCTACGTATCACGAAGCTAATCTCTGTGTAGATCTAAGTAGTAGTCAAATTTAAAGAAATGCTGAATTTCACCACTGTGTGGATCAGGCCCCCGTCACCATCCCCCTCCCCCACCACCCCGCTTATAGCTATTTTTAACCATTTTTTTATATTTGATTTTGTATTCTTCATAGATATTAAGCCTCTCACTCTATTTTGTGTAGCTCCTGTGTTCATGTTATCTGTTGCTGTAATTTTGTGCTATCCAGAATCCTCTTATTTAGAATTTTAATGAATTACTGAGATGAAAAAGAGACGTTGTTCCTGTAACTGCACTCTTTCCCCGACAAGATCCTCAATGACTCTTGTATGGCAACCAGAACTGACTGTACGAAATAAACATCAACATTATGACCGATCTCGTATGTGAGAGTCTTCTCTGACGTCTGAATTTAGAGTGTCTGTCTGTGGATCCTTCAACAGTGTTAAAAATCTAAAAGTGAATTTATTTTAGCTAAAAACAAAAAAACTGTTTTTAATTTGTTTATTTAATTGTCATTTCTAGCATCAGTTCATCTCTGAAATGTAGAAATGTTGCAGACAGAAAATATATATTTTTGGCTTAATTTCTGTACATCTTACAATGTTCACAGTTTTTTTAAATGTAAAATCGAAACCTGCCTAAAATAATTTATTTTTTAAATAATAATAATATATGATAATTGTTTTGGCTAATTAAAAATTAGCAATGCTTTAAGAGGATTGATTATCATACAGAAGAGCATCAGAACAAATCACAAACAATCCTAACTTAAAATCTTTAAAAAATTGATTAAACATTTTAGTATCAGCCACAAACGATCTGTGGATCTTTAAAAAGTGTTAAAGTCTAAAAGTGAATTTATTTTAGCTAAAAGCAAAAAAAAAAACAATTCTTAATGTGTTTTAAATTTCCAGCATCAGTTTGTCTCTGAAATGTTGTAGAAATGCTGCAGAAAGAAAAGACAATTTTGGTCTATTGCATTTCACAGTTTTCAAATGAAAAATTGACACCTTTCTAATTTTTTTAAATAATAATTTTAGCATGTTTTTCAGGAAGCACAAAAAACAAACGATGGTTTAAGAGGATATATTTAATCATACAGCTAAGCAGCAGGACCAACCACAAACAATCCTAAATCAAAAAAAAAAAAAAAAACAATGAAAAGACACAAAAATGTTTAAAAACATTTTAACCTTAGCCACAAAGGATCTGTGGATCTTTAAAAAGTATTAAAAAGTCTAAAAGTGAATATATTTTAGCTAAAAGCAAAAAAAAAACAAGTCTTAATGTGTTTTAAGTTATTTCCAGCATCAGTTTGTCTCTCAAATGTAGTAGAAATGATGCAGAAAGAAAAGATTTTTTTGTTTGTTTTATTTCTGTCTATTGCGTTTCACAGTTTTCAAATGTAAAATCGACACCTTCCTAAAATAATTTGTTTTTAAATCATTTTAGCAAGTTTTTCAGAAAGCACAAAAAACATGAGTTATTATGACTATTTAAAAATTAGCAATGCTTTAAGATGATAATTTATCATACAGTTGAGCAGCAGAACCAACCAGAATCAATCCTACCTCAACATACTGAAAATATTGATTGAAAAGACAGAAAACCATTAACATTTTAACATTAGCCACAAATGATCTGTGGATCTTTAAAAATCACTAAAAATCACTAAAGTGAATTTATTTTAGCTAAAAGCAAAAAAAAATCTTAATTTAGGCAGTCTTAATTTATTTACAATTATTTCCAGCATCAGTTTGACTCTCAAATGTTGTAGAAATGCTGCAGAAAGAAAATACACTTTTTTGTTTTAATTCTGTCCATTACATTTCAAAGTTTTCAAATCTAATATTGATTTCCTACAATAATTTGTTTTAAAATAATAATTTAATAATTTTTTTCAGGAAACAACCAGAAAGAATCCTAACTCATACAGGAAATATTGATTGAAAAGACAGAAAACCTTTAATATTTTAACATTAGCCACAAACTGTAGAGCATTACTAATTATAGCTTTGTGGAATTAGCTATTTACTGACTAAAATACAGAGTAAAAATATGCAATAAAACTTAATAAAAAGACTAAACAACTAAGCATGTATAGCCTTTATTAATAATAAAAAAAATCACATCACTTTCAGATTGAGGACGAGCCCTGAGTCATGAAGATTATTTCAGAGAAGGAGTCTATTCTTGGAAAACTATTAAAATGAAAAAGTCACATTTTTATTTGGGCTAAAATAAAGGCATAATAAATAAAAATGAGCGTAAGTCACACTCTTGTCACTGGCTATTATCCTAAAGGGGTAGAATTAAATAATCTGATCAATTGAAGGAGATTTTAACACAGGTGGCCATGCAGCATCATGAGGAGAGGATTTAGGCAAAAAAAAAAAAAAAGGAAGGTGATATGCAAGTGAGCGTACTGATTTAAGAACAAATTGTGATATTTCTGGTATTTTCAGGTAAGTTTAATTACTTTCTATAAGCTAGCATACACAGTACTGACTCTATATTCATTGTAAGAACAGTTCTGTTTTGTGTGTGCAGCACGTGTTAATAATTAGTTTTTAATGGTCTTTGTGTGCATTTTGGCTATTTTGTTACTTTTAACATGATATTTAACCGTGTTTTCTTCTTTCTGGTGTATTTTTATGTCACTAAGACCAAAGACCAAAGACCTGTTGTTAATCAGAATGGACATTTTTCAGCCAATCATAGAGCAGCTTAGCCCAGCCCACTGCATTGGAAAAATAAAAATGTAGCTAAAGCAGAAAATGAATATAAACACTTTTTTTTTTCTTCTTCTCATGTTTTGTTTTACTGCTTGTGAAATGATATTTGTATTGATGATTGTGAGGTTTTGTGAAATGTGAGAGTAAAATAACTTATTTATAATTGTATTTACTAAGTCTTATTTTTGAGTGCATTGACTGTATTGCTTATGTTACAATTATGATTTTATATTATAATATATATTTTTTTACTTTTTTAATCATAACTGTTACATAATTGAGGTATGAAAGGGTTAAGTGGTCTCTGAGTGATATTATTCAAGAACATTTTATTGTCATTCGCATCACGTGGTACATGAGGTGGAACGAAATTGTGATCTCACGATCCAGTTTTACACCCAAGAGCTGTTATTAAAATATATATATATATAGATAAAATAAGATAACAAAATAAAAGAATACAATAAAAATAGAACAGAACAAATTAGATAAAGATAAAAACCAAAAAAATAAAAATAGTAGGCAGAGTATACAGGTAGCAGCAACATGAAGTCCAGAGTGCAGGTTTTGCTATAGCAGCATGATAATGTGAATTAAGAGCAGTACAACATAAAGTGTCTCAGTGTGGTTTAAGGTGACATTGTTTGTTAGCAGTATTTTTCTTGTAAAGTGTCTTATATAAAGTGTTAAATGTAATTTCTCCCGTACCAACAGATACCCTGTGAATTACAGCAGTGGAGTGAGGAGGAGCAGCGGAGACATGATCATTGGTTCAGGTTAGTTCAGACACTAGAGAACTAAACATCCTTGTAACACAGAGAATCCAGTGCTGTTCAGGAGGAAAATATACACAGAATAAAAAAAACATATAGTGTTCTGAACATATTAATTTACCACAGAATGCGAGACGATTTAGTAAAAAAAAGCCCATTCACTTTGCCCATTGAAAAATTCAGCTTAGACACGAAACTCCATATATGGGCAGACTAAGGCATAACTGCTGTGTTCTAATACTAATGCTAACTAGTTTGTATGGAATATGTAGTTTAAATAAAATTCTTAAAATTAAATATACTCAAATTTCCCCAATACATACTCAGAACTGGTCTGTTACTGAGTGTAGTTCCTATAAACACTGTTATCCCACAATAAAAAATGGAAAGGGAGGAGCTGCTTATATCTGGATAAATAATATAAAAATGCAGATGCAGTGATGCAGCAGTTCATTAAGAAGTGACTTTTAAAACTGGTAATATTATATTAGCAACCTTAACAAAGTGTAATACATTATTCTAATCATATACAATAACAGTATATAGTATATTTCTAATATCTTAATAGAATCTTTGTCAGTATTCTGAAATACAGAGCTTTTAGCCGATGATCCTAGTCGTCTTACAATTCGCACGCACAGAAATCACTATTTTTACACCATTTACAAACTCAAAGTAGCTCCACACTTCATTGGTAGAATTCGGAGGGTCCTGACATTTAAAACAAGGCACTGAGAGCTTTAAAATGTGGAGGTAGTTTATTAAAAACTCTATTTATACACATACAGTACCTTCAGCTAGTTATTTAGGTACAGACACCTTGGAATTAAGACACTATTAGTCGCCTGATAAGCACAAAGAAATAGGTAGTATAGGGCAACAGATTGCAAAATTAGGAATTCGGAAATGCATGAATATTATAGAAATATTTCAAGCAATAGCTAGACTTCATGCATTTCCACTAAATGAAATTCTGTGTGTGTATAAACAGTGTTTTTAATGAACTATCTGTGCACATTCAGAGTTCTTAACGCCTCATTTTATATATCAGGGCTCTCAAAATTCTACCAGTGAAGTGTGGAGCTACTTTGAGTTTGTTAATAATGTAAAAATAGTGATTTCGTTCCATGTGTAGCACTATGCCCTTATCACTAGCATTGTCTGTTGGGAGTATCAGCCGAAAGTGCTGTATATCAGAATTAAATAAAGACTCTAGTTATAAAATGCAGCATAACAGGAGCTATAAGAAGAGCACATGCTCCACAAGAACTGTTTTTAAAGGTTTTTAAAGGGAAAACTTCTTTATAAGCCCTTTAAACCTATTAACATGCCTTGAGCCGTATATAGGCTACAGGTGTAGTTGATAAATACCCCCTTTTCTGCAGTAAAATACGTTATTTACATTCTGAATATTTGAGGGATTTGAAAGCTGTCTGTGTTCTCTCTACTTCACTTAAAAAAATGTTATATTAGTAACAGAAATCGACCCAAATTCTGCAGGTTTGAAAATAGATGTAAAAACTAAAGAAACATAATGAAACTAAAGGTTTAAAGGACATGAACTGTTTGATTTGTATTCAGGATTGATGTAGATTTTAAAATGAAGTTCAGGAAAGAGCCAATTGTATGATTTTATTCATTATAATTTGACATAGCAGATTAACTTTAATACTTTTTTTTAGATATCCTATTACAATTCTGCTTTTCAGTAATGTTCCTTGGCATCAGACATGACAGCTATTTATGTAATGCTTGAATAGAAATCCTCAAGATTTCGGGATGTAACATCAGGCATAAAATAGATAAAAATCCTGGCCTGTTAATGGGTTTTAAGGTGTATAATTTAAAGAAAAGACAACACACTAACAACTCTTCATTTCAACTATCCGTGTTTTTTATTAATTGAAATTCCATTTCTTACAAAAACAAACAATCAAAAAAAAAAAAAAAAAGCACGTAATGAGATTTAAGCCAGCAAAATACAGATAAAAATAAAATATCTGAAAAGGTCACTTTTATAAAACCCCCCACCCGAAAGAATGTCGTGATTAGCCGCTGCTACACCGTCGATGCGCCACAATCTTACCCAATTACGAGCGTCCCACCGCACCACAACGGAACCGCCATTCCTCATTAACCACGGGACAGAATTACGCTATTATAATTATGATTATTTTTATATTAAGCTAATTTCAAAAAGAGCTACAGTTCCCGCAGTTCAGAGCCACACTCTCAGACGCTGAACCTCTCGCTGTATAACGTGTTGGTCATCGTGAAGCCGTTACAGTGGCCTGAGTGTAATAAAATACAATACGCCGACACACACACACACACACACACACACACACCAGGACACAAAGACAATGACACCGCATGCCCAGGACATACACACAGACATACACACACTTCATCAAGACATCTCAACACCACCTGCAACTCTGGTCTCAAACATCGTAATATATACAGCTCTGGGAAAAAACATAAAAGACCACTTAAAAATGATGTTTCTTTGATTTTACCAAATTAACAAAAAACCTCTGGAATATAATCAAGAGGAAGATGGATGATCACAAGCCATCAAACCACCAAACTGAACTGCTTGAATTTTTGCACCAGGAGTAAAGCAGCATAAAGTTATCCAAAAGCAGTGTGTAAAACTGATGGAGGAGAACATGATGCCAAGATGCACAAAAACTGTGATAAAACCAGGGTTATTCCACCAAATATTGATTTCTGAACTCTTAAAACTTTATGAATATGAACTTGTTTTCTTTGCATTATTTGAGAAATGAAATATCTACGTCTTATTTGGTATTTCAGCCATTTCTCTTTTTCTGCAAATAAATGCAGAAAAATTATAATAAAATTATTTTTATTTGTAATTTGAGAGAAATGTTGTCTGTAGTTTATAGAATAAAACGACAATGTTCATTTTACTCAAACATAAACCTATAAATAGCAAAATCAGAGAAACTGATTCAGAGACTGAAATGGTCTCTTTTTTATTTATTTTTTCTCCAGAGCTGTATATAATATATTTTTTTGTCCAATCAGAATAAAAATCATACTGTTTGTTCACAGCCACGCAGGTCAGCTGACACATGGTGGCAGATTTAAGTGTCAAGTCTTCAGTAATGTGAGTGTTTAGTGTTCTGTCGGGATTCGTAGCTACAACACAAAACGTCCTTTTAGTGTTAAAAACGCAAACGCAGCTCTGATTCAGAGGCCTGAGAGCCGCAGAGTGCTAACATGATCAGCATGAAAATGCGCTTTAAATGAGAAACACGAACTTCTTCATCCGATAAATCCTCCAATATATTCATCTAACAGCACTGCATTATTCCTCTAACAAACACCCAACACTCCAACAACCTCCTGTCTTTGGTGATCCTACCAAATCTCTAACCACAGCCTCGTACAGCAGCTCAGCCAGAAACACCAACACTACTAACACCAGCTACCAGTGACTGAAAAAGAAGAAAAGCAGCAGCAAACAGCATTTAGCAAATAATAATAATATATAATCCAGGTGAGAATTCAGATGCTAACAGTGTATAGATAAGTGGCATCACTCAGCACTGCAACTTTCTATTAAAATTTATAGAGATGCACTGGATTATTTACACGATTTCATTCATTTTGCTACTTTTTTCACCACTAAATAATTTTAACTATTATTTATGAGGTTGCAAATACTTATTAAATACATATAAACAGCTACTTAAAAGTATCAATATTTAATTAATAAATAAATCATTTATAGGGATGCATCGAATACTTAGCAAACTAAATTATTTGGCCGAAAATAGCAAAAAAGTATTTTAATTTAATTTATGCCAAATAATGACATTTATACATTTCAGATCATGTTGTGCTTTGTTGGTATGTCTAAATGTTTATTGTTTAATCCATCTCTAGGTACCACTTAAAAAAAGGTTTGTTAATTAATGGTGAATAATTAGGTTGTAAATGCTTTTAAAAAACAGGAAGAGTCGTGTCATTTGCCAAATAGCGATCCCACATTTATTTATACTGTTAAACATCACTGTCTGAATATTCAATTCAGATCTTACTTTATCTTTTCCATCTGTCTGTATTAACATATCTAAAGAAAGTACATATAGCCTAAATAATAACCATGAATAAACCCTTTTTATAAACTAGCTTTATTTGAAAGTGGTATCTGGAGATTAACATCTCAGCAGACAAACCAACAAATCACAGCATGACCTAAAACAAATGTCATTACTCAGCATACATTTAAAGTGCTTTTTTTGTTATTTTTAGCCAAATAATTCAGCTGCTAAATATTAGGTGCATCCCTAGAAATAAATAATTTTATTAATTAAATATTGATAGTAATTTTCAGTAGTTGTTTATAATGAGATGCACAATGATATCAGAATTGGTTACTAATTGTTTTTTTGTTTTGTTTTTTTAACAACCATCGGCACACTACTTTACAATTCATTAATTTTAAGCAAATGTTATTATTTTTTTTTATTATTTTAATAATCACAGTGATGCTAACAGTGAATTAGCATAAGAAACCGCCCATTAGCATGATGATGCAAACTATTTAAACGGCTGCTAATGTTGCTAATCAGCAATCAAGCAAAAGATACATGATAATGACTTAAATGCCATAAACACTGTTAATGCTGCTAACACTGAATCAAAATGATTATCCACAAATATAGCTAAATCATATGAGTCTTATTATTTATTAAACTAAGTGAATGAGAGTGAATACAAACAAAAAAATCCTGCTAACTGGTGGTTATTAGCATCCATGTTAGCACATCTGGTTGAGCTGTTAACACCCTTCTGGAGGTTTCAGGATTTATACCTTCATTAAACTTCATAAATTAACCCTTAAAGCCCCAAAACTTCATCTAAACTCTCAGTAAATCGATTCTGATTATTTTAATGAGATAAAATGGTATGACGATCGTGGGCTACACAAATGCTAAATTAAACGAGAAGAAGAGAAAAAGAAAGAAACCAGGTGTATAAAGTTTCTATCTTCCCCATGTTGATACAGGCTTACTGTGAGTGCACTGAGGATGAAGAAAATAAAAGACAAGAAGAAAAGAAAGAGTGATGGAAAGACCTGAGAATGTCCAACACTTCAGAAGCACCATGAAAGATGGGAGGAGCAGGAGAAAGACGAGAGGAGAAAGACTGACGAGACGAAGATGGAAAATGTGCAAGAGAACCCCTCTCCTCCAGGGAGATGGGCGTGGCCACCGAGGGGGTGTGGCCTTACTGCCGGACTTCAACATAATTGGCTGGAAAGAGTCCATAAGCCCCTCTGCACACGCCCCTCCACCAGCCCTCGTCAATCATCTCGATGTTGGTGATGATGTCATCAGGATCAAAGGAAATCTCATCATCGCCAGCTGTAGATACAGAGGAGTTCAGGTTAACAGTGGTATAACACAAACACACCTACACACAATTATTTACACTCTCACACACACACACACACACACTGCACTCTCTCACACTCACACACACTTACTCTCACACACACTCAACACTCACACAATTACTTACTCTCACATACACCCAACACTGCACTCTCTCTCTCTCTCACACACACACACACACACACACACACACACACACACACTTACTTACTCTCACACACACACACACACACCCTACACTCACACAATTACTTAAGGCCCTGTCCCACTGCGATTGCGTCTAAATATCCACTATAGTACGACCAAATTTATCAGAAAACACTGCGTCCACTGAGTGAACGCAGTGCGTCCAAATTACGTCCATATTCCGTCTAAATTGAAGTTGGACGCCGACTTCCAAATTTGTACGTCGACTTCCACTTTTTGGACGTCGACTTCCAACTATATATGGTTGTTTTTTCTAGTGAATCATCATTTCTTCTTGAGCTACAAGAGAGAGAAATCCGTATAACTGTTTGATCCAGCTGTTAAACTGTTATATTAATACCATTTTAACCTTTTTCGTTTCTATATTTTGAAATTCGTTAGATTATATTTGTCAACATTTTGGGTTTATTTTCGTTTGTTATTTTTCTAATAAAAATAGAAATTACATAATATATTGTCTTTTGTTATGCTGTGCAGGAACAGTAGCCTATGCCTATATCTAAAAGTAGCAATAGGCTGGGAAAAAAGCCAGAACATTGAACAAATGCCAGTATAATAACTAAAAACTAGCGGCTAGCAGACGCCTGCAGCATCATTGATTTCTAAGTATTTTTATGTTTTAATGTTTAAATGTGTTTAAATTTTTTTTTTCATGTTTGCAAAATTAATGTTTCTTTCATTGTTTCGATAATCAACTCTTTGGGGAGCAGTTATAGGCCCTGCGAGGGCCTTTGGAATGCTTTGTTTCAAAAAATTATTCTTTTCAAGGCTGTAGGAAGAAAGCAGAAACATGCAAAGCATTGGCATGTAAAAATCAAATATGCAAGTACATTTTAAAAACAGTTTCAATGTTCAAAATCGCTTGGCGGCGGCCGTCTTAGCGGAACCCTTCCTCTTGGCTGGCATCTTGGAAAGTGTGGAAAAGCGATGGACGCCAGAAAAATATTTTTATGGACGTCGACGTCCACCTGTACGTGCCGTCTAAATATCCACTAAATTACGTCCATATTAGTCGCCGTCTATTCCGAAAAATTTGGGAGGTACCAAAACCACTTTTGCGTCTAAAGTGGACGGCAACGTCTAAACTACGTCCACTTGGACGGTGCCGTCCAAATATCCGCTAAACTACGTCCATATTGCGTCTAAATATCCACTAAACTGCGTCCACTGAAATTTGGACGTACTTTAGTGGATATTTAGACGCACTCGCAGTGGGACAGGGCCTTAACTCTCACATACACCCAACACTGCACTCTCTCACACACACACACACAATTACTTATTCTCACATACACCCAACACTGCACTCTCTCACACACACACACACAATTACTTACTCTCACACACACACACACACACAATTACTTACTCTCACATACACCCAACACTGCACTCTCACACACTTACACACTTAACCCTACACTTACACTCACACACAATTACACTTACTCTCACATACACTCAGACACACAAACTTGCACATGAACTTCAACACACACTCAACCCCCCAAGCACAAATACATTTAACTCTACACTTATTCTTATCCCTTCACACACACACACACACACTCCCCCTCACTCACACAAACTCACTCACCTACCCTTAAACATGCATGCTCTCACAACCAGTTACATACGCTCACTCTAGCCCTCACACTCACTTATTTTGCCATTGTATATACGTTGTACTTAATGACTTGCTTGGATAAATAAAATTAATAAAAAAAATGCATCCAATTTCATAGTGGGACTGGAATGAATGAGTGTATGTGAATGCATGTTTTATAAATACTGCAGCTTAATGAATTCCAGTATAAACTGAGTATAAATTCAAGACTCACCAGCTTGGTAATCATACAGCGCCACAGCGGTCACCCCCAGATCCTCTCCATAATCATACGACTGAGAATCTGCAGATAGACACACTTATAATGAGTTCTACTCAACAAACAGGTTTGAGATGAAGTGAGATCACCAGCAGCTGAACCGGTTACAACACTACAGCAGATACATACACACAATACTGTTATAATCTACCAGGAAACACCACCATTAAAACACTCCACTGACCCGACAATCACTTACTTATTTCATCTGTATCTCCATATATGCTGCAAAAGGTACACTCTATTTAGTTGTGAGGTGGTCTCTTGTGAGTGAGTTGGAACGAGGCCTGATAATGGGTACCAAATGGATAATGGAACATTACATTTTTTATTTTTTTGCAGGTATTTAAAGGAGAACTGCGGTGTGAAAGGGACTAAGAATGTGATAAAGTACTTACCTTTTTTCAGGAATAGCCCGCCTCTGTTCTCCCACAGCTTTTTGAGATCCAGTATTTTGGGCACTTTGTCCAAACAGGCTTTTATAATAAGTGAGACGGGTCATATTTTGCGCCTGCAGATAAATCGCTTTTTACACCGATTCCGGTAGAATCCGGAAAGCCCTGAACTCTGTCTGTCTGTCTGTCTATCTATCTAAAATTGAAGTCACAATAAGTTGAGCATGAGAACGAATAGGTAGGATAGTTGAGCAGATTGCAAAATGAATTCATTGGAAATGCATGAATTCCAGCTGTTGCTGAAAATATCTGGTTACTGTCGATATTAGAATGCAAAGAACCAACAACAAATTACTTAAACTTTGTTCAAAACGTTTTACTATTTGTGCTCAACGGTTGACTTTTTGTGACTTAAATTGATGATGGCAGCGCTTGGAGATTTAACTACACTATGGGATGTAAACAGAGATTTTAAATAAACATTTTGTGCAGTTTTAAAGTTCTAAATGCCTCGATTTAAATGTTGGAGCTCTCCGGATTCTACCAATGGGGTGCACAAAATACTGGATCTCAGAAAGCGGAGGTATGCTATTTAACAAAGGTAAGTACTCTATATCACGTTTTAATACACCCAAAGTCAAATTTTACACCAGAGTTCTCCTTTAACATTCCTCCTTCCAAAGCATTACATTTGCACTGGGAATAGGACACAGAAGACTTGTCTCGTCACCCACAATTGATGCATGTCTAAGATATGATTGGGCAGCTGACTGCTGACTGTTGTCAGGGTTTTAATCAGTCAGGGGTGCACCTATATTTCCCACTGCCAAGATAGAAACACACCAGAAATTTACCTGAACACACCTCACTTCCGTTTATTCCTAAACCCTGACTCTATTTTAACAGCGCCGGTGCAAGGTGTGAAAATATGCTGTTGACAGGATGTAAGATAGGGCCCTTAGCATCAGTGTGTTGAGTAAAATCTGGCAGTGTTACCTGCTGCCTGATACTGTCCATCCTGCTCCTGGTTCTGCTCCGGCTCCGGCTCCACCTCCACATTCTGGTAGAGATCCTCCTGAACTGGTTCTTCATAGGTGGGCTTTGCTGCAGGGGTGGAGACTGGTTCCACCTCATACACATTATCCTCTTCCTCTTTTACCTCGGGATGGGCCTTTTATTACACACACAGACACATGGAGGACAGAGCAAAATTACACACTCAACCACATATAAAGGGGTAAACGAGCAAGAACAGCCATTGTTATTCATTACAAAGAAAAAAAAAGAGCAGAATGTATATGATGGAAATAAAGTCACTAGAAAGGGCTCTGTATTGCTCTACACTGTTTTTTTTTTTTTTTTTAAATAAAACGGAAGCCATTTCACTCCCTATACTTCGGGTAGTGTGCTACAGTCCGTCAGAATCAAGATGTGGCTTCTATGAATATTATAGAACATCCTTCACATTTTCTGTAGTGTATTATAGTCTGTCAAAATGAGTGTGGAGATCTTGTGAACATTAAAGAGCATTATAGAGTGTCTGTATACTTCCTGTAGTGTAATACAGTTTGTCAGACTGACCATGTGGCTTATATGAACATTATAAAGCATTATAGAGCTCCCCAATGCTTCTGTTTAGTGTATTACAGTCCAGAATAATATTATAGATTGTCCCCTACAGTATATTATAGTCTAAAAGCAATAAGAAATTAAAAAGTGGCATAATTACAATTCCACCTTGTATGTGTATTGGTAACTATATAGTGTACTATATGTCAACTGAAGAGCTGCCTTTTTTCTTTTTCATTTTTCATTTAACCTGAACCTGTATTAAAGCAAGAAAAATAAACATTTGAACTCCATAAATAATTAAATAAATAAAATAAAATAAATAAAAGCAATAATAAACTGCATTAATTCTGTATATTTGGGGCACAATCTTAAGATACAGTCTGAGGTCTAAATTAGAGGAATTAGATGAATGAAGTAAATACCTAATAATAATAAAACCCAATAAAAGTTCACATCCACATTAAGTATTTTTCTTTATATATCAAAAAGTTACAGATCAAAATGTTCTACGAAAACACTGTGAGTAATATACAAACACGTGAACTAAACTGAACACAGAATGAAAAAAAAAACAACAACATTAAAATGGTACGTGAGAACAAAGCTCATGTGGTTTACAGGAAAGACCACTAGGGGGCAACACAAGAATTTGAAATAAAGAGACACACAGGCACTGTTTAGAACTGGGGCGTAAAACTCATTTTATCAAAGGGCCACATCGGCATAATGGCTGTCCTCAGCATTTAACACCTGAAGAGAACTATCGTACCGATTTAATCGCAAAAAATCTTGGCACACCCCCTATATATTATTATTATTGTGAAGTTCTGAATTACCTGGTACACTGGAGCAGTGGTGGTGGTGGGGCTGGGCTGAGGGGAGGGGGTTCTAGCTTTGGCATTCTCCTAAAACCAACCAGGAAAAATGCAAAAACATGCAGGATGAGGATGGACACAGACACACAGAAGTATGGAGGACACGATACACTATTGCATAATACAATAGTGTACATTACAGAAAAAAAAAAAAAAAGACAAGTTAAAAATGATGAGTTTCTTTGATTTTGCCAATTAAAAACCTCTGGAATATAATCAAGAGGAAGATGGATGATCACAAGCCATCAAACCAAACTGAACTGCTTGGATTATTGCACCAGGAGTATAAGGCATAAAGTAATTCAAAAGTAGTGTATAAGACTGGTGGAGGAGAACATGATGCCAAGATGCATGATGAACACTGTGATTTAAAACCATTGTTATTCCACCAAATATTGATTTCTGAACTCTTAAAACTTTATGAATATGAACTTGTTTTCTTTGCATTATTTGAGGTCTGAAAGCTCTGCATCTTTTGTTTTTTATTATTTGAGCCATTTCTCATTTTCTGCAAATAAATGCTCTAAATGACAATATTTTTATTTGGAATTTGGGAGAAATGTTGTTCGTAGTTTATAGGATAAAACAACAATGTTCATTTTACTCAAATATAAACCTATAAATAGCAAAATCAGAGAAACTGATTCAGAAACTGAAGTGATCTCAATTGTTTCCAGAGCTGTATGTTTATTACTAATATAAAACTGCTTTGGAATGAGTGTTTGAATATTTGTATCTGGCTCGTCATAAAAGCTTCAAAAAATCAAATACCCTAACACAATGACACTGATTAACTTCTTTATCTTCTGTCTAATGTTTAACTTTCAGAATGAAGGGGAATGAGAAGGTGCAGCAGGGGGCAGTGCAGAGCTGCAGGGTTTAGTCTCATACAGAACAGTGGTGCTGTCAGAGCAGGGTGTGGAGCTGACAATGGCTGGTGTTCAGATGTTTCTTAGCCAAGACAAGACGTGCCACATTACAGTTATCACAGAGCACAGAATAATCATGCAGAAAGCATCTGAATTAATTATTTTTTGTGTAATAACAGTATTGTTTAATTATTCCAATAGTAAGTAACAGAAGTGTCACAAAAATAAATGTTAAAATGTTCATCTTTGTTAATAATAATAAAACATACAGATTATCGCTCCCTGTCTTCTGAAATGCAAGTTCATTTGTTAATTTTAAGATTTGTTGTAAGAGTCACATCATATAAATATATTTTACTTTACTTTTCCAAACAGGCAGATCTGAAAGATATTAAGAAACTATTCTTAGATAAAGAAATTGAGATCAGCTTTACTCAATGAACGTATGTTGATTTCTCCAGCATGATCAGGTGACCTCAGTGCCTCAGGACTTTAGAGATGGTCGTTGCAGAACCACAAGTCCACGGGGTGGGGCTAAGTCTGATACAACTCCTCCTACATTGTGTTTTCATTGGTCTGAAGCAGTTCAGACCCTAACCCTATCCTTCACCCTTGGAGAAAAGTCACGGATAGGGATGTACCTCTATCTTCCGGCGAGCTTCCTCCTGCTCCTGCTTCTCCTTGGCCTGTCGTCTGGCTCGCTCTTCCTCCGCTCGCTTTCTGTCTTCCTCCTCTTTCTGCTTCGCCAAGTTCTCAAAACGAGCCTTAATGTTGCCTGTTCCACTGCCAGCTGTGTACACACACACACATAATTTAACTATTTTTTAACATTTTGCCACGCATTTGCACAGTTTGCTCTGTAAATAGCAGCCAGCACAATTTGTTTTGGGGATGATTTGTCTTTTATTTAAGATTTTTGGACCTTAAGTGTTATATTTGGAAAATTAAACAATATTTGGAATTTTGTCCATTTTTGTAGGGAACTCAGAGTACAAGGGGTTACAAGCTGCTGTATACAAAAAATACAAATCAAATATAAAAGGGCCAGAAAGTCACAGACACTCTGCAGGTGTCTGTTTGTAAAGCTGCTGTCTGCACAGGTTCAGTGATAAAGTGGTTAAACGTTCTCACCTGCTTCCACTGGCTTGGTTTTCTGGTAAGCAGTGCTGGGCTTCTCCACCTCCTCAAACGTTCCTGCACTCTGAACATAGACGAGCAACAAAGTCACAATACACTCCTCTATCAACCTTTCCACTCATATAACCATCCTCTTATCTATACTTCTGTTCATGTATCCACCTACTATCTACCTATAGGTTTATCTATATGTTGGCAGAATCAGCCTGTAAACCATATTTTTCAACACATTACACTGACATGCAAAACATCACTTGACTGGAACTAGTATTGTGTCCCATGACTTTTGTCATGTCCCATTAAAGGTAGTCGCTGTCTGTTTACAGACAGACAGACAGATTGAGAGACAGACTAGCATCAGGAGAGAGAGAGAGAGAGAGAGAGACAGACAGACATACAGAGATAGAGACAGACAGACAGATAGAGAAAGACACACAGACAGTCAGAGAGATAGTCAGACAGAGACAGACAAAAAGAGAGACAAACAAACCAAGAGAGAGGCAGACAAAGACACAGACTAAGGCAGAGAGAGAGAGACAGAGAGAGAGAGAAAGAAAGAGAGAGAGAGACTGACAGACTGAGCCAGATACCAACAGACGGAGATAGAGACAAACAGAGAGGAATATAGACAGACTGAAAAAGAGATAGACAGACAGAGAAAGCGACAGAGAAAGACACACAGACAGAAAGACGGAGAAAGAAAGACAGACAGAGAGAGATAGATAGACAAAGACAGTCAGATAAATAGAGATAGACAGATTGACAGATAGAGTGAGAGAGACAGAGAGATACAGACAAAGACATACCGACAGACACAAAGAGAACACAGACAGAGATAGAGATAAACAGACAGGCCGACTGACAAACAGAGAGACACACAGACAGAGAAAGAGAGACAAAGACAGATAGAGAGAGAGATAGACAGACTGACACTTTTATTCCTTTTATAACACAGTCACCATCCATCTGGACCCACTATCGGGCCACAATCACAAGATAACACCTACAGTTGTGGGCATTCCCAATTTGTCCACTAAGACACAATCAATTTACATACTGCTGTCTCGTGACTTCTGGCATGTCAGTGTATTCCTTATCATAAAGGTCCAGAACTGAACCCACCTTGTCCATTCTGTCCTTCTGCACGCCGAACTTCCCCCCGAAGCCTTTGGAGTAATCTGGAGAAAGAGCAGAAAGGAGAATCAGCAGGAGGAACACGACCGAGGACAGTGAACACCGTTCTCCTGAGGAGACTGAAGCTGCGGGAGATGCTGAGATGCAGCTCATGCAAACCTGTAAAAGAAAAAACAAAAAAACACAAACAAACAGGAAGGACAGGACAGCACAGAGAGGACGCACAGGAGGGACGCTACATTCTCAGCAGGACCTTCAGCAGCTGAGACAGATCAGCAGCAGCAGAACCGGACCAGGCACTGCTCTGCACGGTGTCGTGGAGAGCTGGGGTAGGAGGTGGGATTGGGTAGCTGGTTGAGGACAGAGGAATTGTGGGTAGCTGGCTGTGCCGGGGTCATGCATTACAGCCGCCTATAGCAGGTCTGCAAGCGGACTGGGGATGTGGAGTGGGGGAGGAGGAGCTGGAGAGAGCAGGAGGATCATACAAATAATTAATAAATATACAGTACAGGCCAAAAGTTTGGACACACCTCATTCAATGCATTTTCTTTATTTTCATGACTATTTACATTGTAGATTCTCACTGAAGACATCAAAAATATGAATGAACATGTGTGGAGTTAGGTACTTCAAAATAGCCACCCTTTGCTCTGATTACTGCTTTGCACACTCTTGGCATCATTCTCTCAATGAGCTTCAAGAGGTGGCCACCTGAAATGGTTTTATAACAGTCTTGAAGGAAGGAGTTCCCAGAGGTGTTTAGTAGCACTTGTAGCTCCTTTGCCTTCTTCACTCTGTGCTCCAGCTCACCCCAAACCATCTGGATTGGGTTCAGGTCCGGTGACTGTGGAGGTCAGGTCATTTTTTGTTAAGTATATAAAACTGCACATGTGTTCATTCATAGTTTTGATGTCTTCAGTGAGAATCTACAATGTAAATAGTCATGAAAATAAAGAAAATGCATTGAAAAAGAGAAGGTGTCCAAACTTTTGGCCTGTACTGTATAAACATAAAATAAATATAAAAACAAGAAAAAGGGGTATAACCAGAGCAGCGGGCAGCAAAAAAATTGTATTTAATTAATATTGCAATATGGGGTAAAAAAAAAAAAAGCAATCAGAGACGGTGCCTTGTTGAGACTCGTGTTTGGCCAGGTTCTCTTTGTGGTCAAACCCCAAAGCACACTTGTCCTGCTTCTCAACATCCACCCCATACTGCCCTCCAAAGCCACGCTTATAATCTGCAAAAAGAACCCAGAGACACAGACAAACAAACACATACACACATTTATACACACAAACACACACAGACAGGTTGGCCCGAAGAGGAGTCACACAAATACAAATACAAACAGGAAGGAGACAAACACACGGAAACTGCAGACATCACCAGATTCACCTGTTAAGAGGTTGAGAAAACATGCAGGTAAATGTTCCATCAGCAGTGAGAAGGCAGTTCCAAACAGCCTAATAAAATGTATCTGCCTGTTTAGCCCTGATATTAACATGCACTTATTGCATATAGACAGTATCTGAATCTAATATAGTGCATCTCAAAGAAGCGTGAAGGAAAAGCAGCAAATATTGTTCAGCACCTTCAGAAACTCCTTCCTTCAAGATGCTGAAAAAACTATTCCAGGTGACTCTCCCTTATGAAGACACTGAGATTAAAATACCAAGAGCCCTATCAGGACGGGATTAGTTATTCAGGGGGACGTCTGTGAAAAATATTTCACACTTCTACTCAGTGATAAATCTCTTGCATCCGGACTGTAATTGAAAAAACAGGAGGACCAGTGAGTTTTTTGGCTTTTTCTGTCACATGACACCGTGTTCAGTAGCTCCTCCATTTCCACTCATTGTTTACGTGGATCTTCAGGGAAACGCGTGTTCTATGTGTAATTACAGTGCGTGGCAATGGACAAATAGCTATTGTATTAAACGCAAGGAGACGACACTCAGAGATTTGCATCCGGACAGGACTTTAAATATTGTAGGACCACAAAGTTCAGCGAAAAACAGCAGATAATTCAGCCTGTAATTTTCTCAGAGGACGTCTGAGAAAAACACATACATGGTCATTCCAGATGGGAATTAAATCTTAAATCACAGAGGACCCCACATAAAAGAGAAAATTACCCCTGGACCCCATGAGTAACTAATTTAATCCGGAAAGGGCTTTAGAAGAATTTAAAGAATCCGAAGAATTTGACTGTTTCTCTCTCAGGAAGCCACTCAGGTGCTTGTGCAGTCTCTCTCTCGTCATCTCAAGACTCAACTACTGCAACTCTCTACTGGCTGCTCTTCCACTGCGAGCCACCAAAACCCTGCAACTAGTTCAGAATCAGCAGCAGCAAGACTCATCTTCAATCTTCTGAAGTTCAGTCATGTGACTCCTTTGCTGCGTTCCCTCCACTGGCTTCCTGTTGCCGCCCGCATCCGATTCAAAACCCTGACACTGGCCTACAAGGCAAAAACGGACCAGATCCTTTATACTTGATGGCACTGATGGTCAAAGCCAGATCTGCACCAAGAGCTCTTAGAGCTTCCAGTACGGCTCGGCTCGAACCTCCATCCCTCAAAACACACAGAAAACAGACATCCAGACTCTTCTCTGTGCTGGCACCAAGGTGGTGAACCCAACTTCCACTGGGTGTCAGAACAGCGTCACAGAGTCACTCGCGGTTTTCAAACACAGACTGAAGACACATCTTTTCAAAGAGTTCCTAAACTAATCATAAAAAACTCCTAGGGTTCTCAACATGATCAAGCTTTATGTATTTCTTGATCCTTGTCTAACAAACTAGTTTTGGATATTTGAAGTATCATTGAAGCACTGTTGTAAGTTGCTCTGGATGAGGGCGTCTGCTAAATGCCGTAAATGTAAATATAAATGTAAAGTAAAAGAACATGTTTTGATTTAACACTTTTTGTTTACAGAACAAAAAATCATGTGTTTCTGTATAGCTTTAAAATAATCTTCAAAATTAAATTTACAATGAAAAAGAAAGATACACATTGAATGAGAAGAGGTGTGTCAAACTTCTGACTGGTACTTTGTATCTTTAAAAATTGAGAGCAGTAGTGTTTCTGAGAGGAGAAACAACAAAGTATTATAATAAATATCATAAGAGAGCTTCAGTGCTGCTAATGGCTAACTGTAAGTCTTGTTTTAAGCTCACTGTACATTTTCACCAAAAACTTAAGAACTGTCTCTTTAACAATGCAGGCAATTATTTATTCCCTCACACTCAGACTCTCACAGTAACAAGAGAAGCGAAAGGACAGGCTTTTCCACATCTGCAATTTTAGCCCAACTTCCTCCTTTCAGACAAGAGAAGCAGTAGGGGAAAGTGTGTGTGTGCGTGTGTGTGTGTGTGTGGTACCCTACCTTTCTGGGACTCATGAAGTTGCAGTTTCTCCTGATGGTCCCAGCCCACCGCAGATTTGTCCTGCCGGTCTGTCTGCACACCAAACTTCCCTCCAAAACCTTTCACGTAATCTAACACACACAGACACATGCACACGCACACGCACACGCACACGCACACACACACATTACTTTTCTGTGAACGGGCAGAATTACAACAATTCAGATAACATGACTCTCCAAACCATCACTGATCATCAGTAAATTTTACATTTCATTTGTAAATGAAGGGATCAGAGTCTGGAGGAAGAGTGGAGAGACACACAGTCCAAACTGCTCGAGGTCTAGTGTGAAGTTTCCACCAATCAGTGATGGTTTGGAGAGACATGTCATCTGCTGGTGTTGATCCACTGTGTTTTATTATCAAGTCTAAAGTCAGTGCAGTTTTGTTTTCCCACAAAATCTTACAGCACTTCCTGCTTCATTCTGCTGACAACATTTATGGAGATGTGGATTTCATTTTCCAGCAGGACTTGGCACACTGCCCACACTGTCAAAAGCACCAATTGGTCTTATATAATATTATATTTTTCTGAGATACTGATTTTTTTATTGGCTGTAAAATAAATAAACACTCAAAATAGATCCCTTTGTGTGTAATACATTTATTTAATATATGAATGAATTACTGAAATAAAGTAGATTTTCAATGATATTTAAATGTTTGGGATGCTCTAACAGTCAATAGTCTATTCAGCAAACTCTTCAGCAAAAAACTTTAAATCCTTTAAATATTTAAAGACAGTGCCCACCTTTCTGAGACTCGTGCTTCTCCGTCTTCCCCTGATACTCAAACCCAACAGCACTTTTGTCCACCTTATCCGTCTCCACACCAAACTTCCCACCAAACCCTTTGGTGTAGTCTGGATCAGAAGACAGAGCAAAACAGACAGGGTTGAGAGGAAAAACAATACAAGTTAAAGTTTGTTGAGGGCAACAGTATCAGTGCCTTTTCTGTAAAAAAAATATATTACCAAAAGAAAAAATAAATAAATAAAAAAAAATGAGACCACTTCAGTTTCTATATCAGTTTCTCTAGTTTTGTTATTTATAGGTATATGTTTAAGTACAATGAACAATGTAGTTTTATTCTATAAACTACGGACAACATTTCTCCCAAATAAAAATAGTCATTTAGAGCAAAAAAGATGCAGAACTTTCAAACCATAAATAATGCAACAAAAAATGTCTTACACACTTTATTCCTGGAGCAAAAATACAAGCAGTTCAGTTTGGTTTGATGGCTTGTGATCATCCATCTTCCTCTTAATTATATTCCAGAGATTTTCAATTTGGTAAAATCAAAGAAACTCATCATTTTTAAGTGCTCTCTAATTTTTTTTCCAGAGCTGGAAATGAACCCACAAATGAACAAATGACTACAGACAAATGTATTGTCTGTATCTGTTTCTAAATTAAATGTCAAGTATAAATGAGCCTAAAGAATCGGTTGGGATTAGAGTAAAACGCTCCATTCTAGAGAAATTTACCAGTGGTGGTGAATTTAAGCAGATGTTTAAACCTCTAAAAACTCCCTTACAGAAAGATATTACACTAAACAGTACCTGAGATACTGTTAAACCAGTTCTGAGAAGAATCATCATTAAACATAATTAAAAAACCCAGAGTCTTGTGCTATAAAATTGTTTGCCAAATGAAAAACATTTGTTCAGATTTACCATCATCAACGTTCCATATAAAATGTGAATCATATGATATGAATCATATGATCCAACCAGGTCTCAGGATCGACTAAATTATAAATTATACTGATAAAAAGTCTATCAGTCCTTTCATCTATGGGCGCTCCCAATATTCATCAACAGAAATATTTAGCCAGAAAGTGTTGAAAAGGTGAATAGGTGAAAACAATATATATATATATATATATATATATATATATATATATATATATATATATATATATTTTTTTTTTTTAATGAAAAATAACATTTGTTTGAAGTCCTATTGTACTATTCTTGTAAGTCTGTTCAGAGCTCACTTAATATTTTTAAAACAGTTTTTTTGTCGCTAATGATTTTTTTTTATCCAATAGTTAAAAAAAAGTAACAAAATGAATGAAAACTTGTCATGTATCAATTTCATGTTCAGTATTCACCCTTCAGCCAAATGCTTCATTTTTCTTGATTTCAGTTAATTGTAGGGCTATGACGATTAGTCGAACTAAGCAACTTAGTCTGTATCTCCAAAAGTGCCCAAAAACAACAGATTACATATTTAATCACATATCACATATATCACATATATAAAAACACTAGTTGCAGCCCTAGGTCATTGGCCGTTTCATCTAGGGGTTTACAATATATCCAAAATATATATCACAATATATCACTGAAGTTTCACATAACGCACATAAGGTTTCTAGTAGTGTTTCTAGTAGCAGCTGTTAAAGCTGAGTCTGATTTAAGACCAAACTGATTTGATACAAACAGCCCATGCATAGTTTTACTGCTCATCATCCAATTAAATTAGGACTAATTACACTGTATTTGTAATTAAATGCACAGTTAGGTTAATGTTCTTGACGAGGATATCCTAGATATGTTTTTTACATATTATTACATAAGATATTATTTACACAGTAAAAAAAACTGTCATATTGCCCAGTTTTACGTTAATCTTTACATAAAACGACTATATTTGTACAGTATATAATCTGTACAGTTCCATTTACCACCACTATACAGAAATTAGAGTCTGTCAGTTTCTCTACAATGAACTACAATTTCACACCAAATCTCAAAAACTTAGTTATGCAGGAATTTAACCTGAACTGAGCTTAAACACTAAATCATTTACACACAAACATAACAGAACTAACAGGAAAAGGAACTCATAAACCTGAGGCACACATTCCGTAACACCTGACGCAGTCTAGTACCGAGCATCAGTTGCAGGTGTAAATAGGTGTGTTTGTGTGTGTGTGTGTGTGTGTGTGTGTGTGTGAGAACAGAGGGAGGATCAGGATCAGGGGAAGCAGAACAAACCTTTCTGGGACTCGTGTTTTTCAGTTTTGCCCTGGTAATCAAATCCTACTGCACTCTCGTCCACGCGGTCATTCTGCACCCCATAGCGGCCACCGAACCCGGTGGCGTAGTCTAGGGGCGGGGAGCGGCACACAGCAGCCAAGCGGGGAGGCATGGGGAGGGGTGGATGGAGGGATGGATGGATTTGTGGAGAAAAAGGCAACAGAAATCACGAAGAGCAGAAAACAGCAGGAAGCGTGTCACAGTGAGGGCTAGCAGAGGCTAATATACTAATGCAGGTATCCAGAAGGAACGCTAACTACAGTCTGAAGGGCAACAGCAAAGCAGCGGTTAGCATTTACGCTAATTTACGTGAATAAGAAAAAGAGGAAAACTCAATAATAGCCAAATTCAGTAGACTAGCTTTGGTTTTTGGTAATTTTGGAGTCAGAACTAAAACGAATTACTGATAAAATATGATTTTTTATGGTTATTGGCTCATTAAAAGACCTCGATGAGGAGATCTGCGCAGGCGCAGTAGCCATACCAAATCGAGACATTTTTTTGTTAATTTTGGATCCAAACGTTACAAACTGTTCATGAGGTTTTTGTCGGATTTTAACAAATGATACAAAATATGTTATGGATTTTGTATTTTGGCCTCTTCCCATTCAAAAAGATAGGATATAAGTAAATATAAGTACGACAGCTGAATTTCACAGCAATTAATGCCAAGTTCACACTACACAATTTTAGCCCAATTTTTCAACCCCCGGCAGTTTTTCATTGATCGCTGACAAAAACCCTGCTCAGAGGCAAATCAGGGATCACAAGGTGCTCGCACGCTAGATATCTGACCCAGTCAGTGACTGGGAGTCATGAGCAAAAAGTGTTTCTGGAAAACTGTGAGGTGAGTCTGTGATTTCCCAGAGTGAGAAAACGTATATTTTGTGACCCAATCACTGATCAGTCATGTAGTGTGAAAGTCTCAACAACTGAAGAACTCTAGATTTCAGCACAACCACAGTTGTGGTTTAAAAAGTTGTGTAGTGTGAACCTGGCATAAGGGTAAAGAACCATCAAAATTAAGCCAGGGTTCGTTCACTTTTTAACTTAACACTTTTTAATAAATTTCCATGATTTTTTTCATGATTTTTAAATGTCTTCAAGGCAACTTTTCCACCACATTTCCATGACTTTTCCAAAACTTTCTGGGTATTTATTTATTTTTTTTTTTTTCAAAACTTATTCAGGCCTGGAAATTGCTATTTTCATATTCCATGACTTTTCACATTTTTCCTAACCGTACAAACCCTGTTAAACTCATCTCAGGCAGAATCAGTATTTTAGAGAAGTGTTACGCTAAACTCTGCAGTGCTGTAGACCTCCAGAACCTGCATCCCAGTCTGCTGCTGTAAAGCTGCTGCTTCAGATCTAACTACTGGCTTCAGCCCATAAGAACCAGCTAGCAAATCATATTATAAGAAGCACAGATCATGTAGATGCATATCGAGTACTACTGTAATGACACATTAAATAAAACAAATGAAACACATTTAAGAAAGCTGAATGAACACTGTACTCCAGAAAGTTGGTTTTCCATAATGTATGTCTATTAAATACTACACTTTGGAATAAAGAGGCAAAGCTGTATGTGTGTGTGTTAAATTTGCTTATGTAATAATATAAAAGGCCAGTGTTTGGCTGTGTGACACAGTACAAACAGAGGCTCCAGTCAGCCTGATAAGAGTTTAACAGAACTGCCTTAAAGGAGTAGATGTATCTGTGAACTTAAGTAAAAAGTCTAAACAACTAGTATGTGAAGAAAAAGAATATATTTCCAAATCTATGATTAATTAAAATATTGTTCTCTTTTAAAGAGTATAATTGCAGTAATAGTTTATCGTAATAATTTCTGGGACGATATATTGTCCACAAAAAAAAAAAATTGTTACAGTGAAAGGCCCAGCTACATGCAAGAATGACATGACCCAACATATATATAAATAACGTACTGGGATTTTGTTAAAATTGTGTAGGAACGCACTTAAATTATTAGGCAATCAAAATTAGTCTGATAAAAGGCTGAATCATTTATACCAGGCATGGAACAATATATGGTATCGTATTGATGTATGTCATCAAATACGGACATTTCTATTAAAAAAAAAACAGAAGACTTATTACAGTCACTGTTTCATTACTCCACATGGTGGTGCTATAATCAAATGAATAGGGTTAATATACCTGTGGTGAAGAGTAATGGTTAAATTCTATGAAACTGACACCAATGCATAATTCCTGATATTTGCTTATTTTAAAATACTTAGATCTCTTCAGTAACAGATGCTGAAGTATCGTAAAGAAATGTCTTGTGATATCACGATACTGCGATTCTGTGATATTCGATATATCGTTACATTATCGTTTCTCTCTGCTTCTCTAAAATTAGAACTTTTATCAGCAGCGGAGGCAGATACACAATTTATTTTAGCCAATTCTATTTCAACAAGCTTTATCAGGCTATTTTCTGTCTGTTTTAAAATCAAATCTTAAAAATAGCAAGATGGACTGCAATCATTTTTACACAGAATCTCCACCCACCTGATATAACCTGTAACTCATAATTCATATAAAACTACAGCAACATCTGAGGCTTCTAAGAGTTACAGCTTTTACAGAGAGTTCTAGGCGTACGCAGTAAATACCAGGCAGGTGTGCAGTAGAGGAGGAGTACAGTGTGAGGCAGCGAAAAGCACTCGTTCACACTTTTACTGAGATAATCAGAGAGAAGAGTGAAACTTCACCTTTCTGAGAGGCGTGTTTTTCCGTCTTCCCCGCATACTCGAACCCTACAGCAGACTGGAGACAGCACACAAAAAATACATTAAGTCAAGTCAAGTAGTTTTATTGCCAATACTGCATATGTACAGGACATACAGAGAATTAAAACTATGTTACTCTTCTTCCCAAATTTTACAGCAGGTACAGATAATTAGATATAATAAAAGAGAGAATTGGAGACACTATGTGTACAATACAGCAGGGACACACATAGACATACATGAGACAGAAACAAGGTGCAGAAGTGGTGGGTGTGAAATAAGATACATAAATATAAATATAAATATAAAGAAATAAGATATATAATCTAAAAGAGTGGGAGACACTATATGTACAAAACAACAAGAACACAATAGACATACGTTAAACGGAAAACAATAGTGCAATGTTGATGGTAATTGAGATGGAATGACAGTATAAATAGAACCTGTATAACAGTAGTGCAAATATGGTATATAGCATTAACAGTTACTATATTATATATATATTGACATTAACAGTTACTGACCACAGCCTCACCACAACACTTTAATAGTTAACACAGGCAATGGAGCTGAAGGAAATAGGCCTTCAATGCTAACTGAGTCCCAGGAATTATTTACTTATTCCTATTGAACTAATTATACTATAATTTAAAAACCTTATGACCACTTCAATTACCAAATTGAATCTAGAATATAATCAAGAGGAAGATGGATGATCTCAAGCAATCAAACTAAGCTGAAATGCTCGATTTTCTGCACCAGGAGTGGCATAAAGTTATCTAAAAGCAGTGTGTAAGACTGGTGGAGGAGAATATGCAAGATGCATTAAAAACTGTGATTAAAAATCAGGGATATTCCACCAAATTTATAAATATTTGGGAGTTTATAGAATAAAAACAATGTTCATTTTACTCAACAAATATATTTATATAATAACTATCAAGAAATCAATAAAATATAAATTATATCAATGCATTCAATATACCAGCTCAATCCTGGTTCTGCATTATAGCTAAAATAGAAAATGTTATGTTTGTTTATTGTACAATAAGACAATAGCATAATTAAAGCATCTTTAAATACTGAGAATATGTTTAAAAGTGCAATGATACAAAGTGAGTGTGGCTGTTGTTTTCTCCCTTGTCTGGTGTATTTAGACATTTGAAAACGAAATAACAATGAAATTCTGTGTCTAAAAATGTACATATATATATTATATATATATAAATATATATATATATATATATATATATATATATATATATATATATATATATATATATATATATATATTGTATATCAACCAATAGTTGCAGCCACAGTGTTGTATATCTAAAACATTGTTTGCATAAGTATTCAGCTAGTTTACACAGATGAAAAATGTGGCTGCAACAATCAGCATTTTTCATATTTAAATTTGCTAAATTAAAATGGGTTTTAAAGCTTTACCTGATCCACACGATCAGTCTGAACTCCAAACTTCCCTCCAAAGCCTTTAGAGGTGTCAGTCTGAGAGCAGTGCTTGGAAAGCTTACTCTGGTACTCATGACCTACAGCAGACTAGAGAGAGAAAAAGAGAAAAAAAAAGAGAAAGAGAGATTTGGACAGTTAAACACAATGTGCTACAAGTTACAGAAGCATAATGCACCATTTAGAAAACAAACACACACACACACACACTGGAAGAGCACTCAGTGTGTGCACAAAACAACATGACACTAATCTGAGATGGAGCAGAGAGATACACACAGAGCTAAGTAGGTAGAAACAGACACAGAGAGCTAGGCAGATGGAAAGCTAACCACAGTAAATAGACGGATAGAGACAGACAGGCAAATACACAGCATGATCAGCCAGAATCCACCCGAATCCAGCTAATCCTGCTAGATGGCATTCACTCAAACATTTCTGACACCATCATACACAGTAACGGGAGAATTCTGACAATGTATTTAGTAGAGAAATATTTGAAAAGGGCAGCAGAGCAAATTCATCTAAATTACAGATAAACGTTTGGTAGCAGTGCTGTTTAATTAGAACTAATGCTGGGTGATTATGGCCTAAAAATTACTCAAATTTTAGAATATAATTGACCATTCCCCCCCTTCTAAAAACCTAACTACAGATGACAAGGAAATTGTTAAAAATAGGTTTACCTGTTAAAAAAAAAAAAAAAAATGGTGTTTGGTGTTCAGATGCTTTGGGATGAGTCGACTCATTAAGTGAATCAGTGATTTAAAACATTGTTTACAAGCCCATGCGTTCGTATTGTGTTCTGACCTCGTGTACACACAGCCGCAGATATACTTCAGAACAAGGGTTTGTGACAGAAAATTGAGAAAAAAACGCACTAAACGGGTCACAGAAGAAACTTTGAAGGAGAGATTATTACTGTTTTCTACAATTAATCACGGATCCTTACAGGAAAGCGATGGCGCTGCATATATGCTTTACCCCACTGGTTGTTTGTGTCTTTTTTCTGTACGAGCTCAGTTCTCAGACTGAATATTTAGAAAATATGCGTACATTAGTCTGTGGGAGGCACAGATGAAATATCTAGGGGAAATCGAGATTACTCCATTTTGAAAATGGCATTAAAACTGTCATTCGAATTAACCGAATTAATCGTGAAAATCACCCATCACTAATTAGGACTTCTGGCTAAGCTGACTCCATAACATTTCCAGTGATATTTTGCTCTGTTCCGTCTGCATTTTGGTTTCCGTGTATAAATAAGCCTACAGTCAGTTAGACAGGCAAATCACACAAATCAGAAAAAAAATGTTGAAACATAAAGGTGTTTTCACAACCAATGCTTTTACCTTTTTTTAGACTGTACCTATTGACTTTAATTCGGTCTGAATGACCAAAATAGTAGTACAGCCTGGATCAACTGGAGTGTGAACACACTTTTTGTGGGTGCTTAAGGGGACTGTTGTACAACAAGCATGTTAATTTGGCAATAGGGTGAGAACTGCAGTTGAAGTTGGTGCTGCTGAGCAATTATATGAGTTTTTAGTGGAACAAAATTTAACTCCGGTGAGTTAACATTCCCAGGAGTGACTGGCCAACTGACATTACTGCAAAAGGGCATGAACAACTCATCCAGGAGGTCACACAAGAAGCCAGAACAAAATTTAAAGAACTGTAGGTCACACTTGCCTCAGTTAAGGTCAGTGTTAATGATTGAATAATACGAAAGATATTGTCTGAAAATGAGATCAATAAGAGTTCCAAGGTGAAAAAGCACAGATGACTAAAAAGAACCTAATGCCCATCTCATATTTTCTAGCAAACATTTTGCTGATACCCAGGAATTTAGGAAAATAAGGCACTTAACATGGTGGACTCATGAATCTTACGTTTCCCTACAAGGTGATGATAGAGCAGACTCCATCCTACCTGCACTGACTCCTGAAGGCTTATGTTCCTTACCGGATGCAGCCCTAACATTCTCTAAAAGCAATCCAGACTGTTCTCATACAGAGTTCCTCTATAGTGGAACAAACTACCTTCTACTACCAGATCAGGAGAATCTCTCACTATCTTTAATAAACTCCTGAAGACAGAGCTCTTCAAAGAGCACTTCCTCTCCTAACACCTCTAACTAACTACCTTCTACTACCAGATCAGGAGAATCTCTCACTATTTTTAATAAACTCCTGAAGACAGAGCTCTTCAAAGAGCACCTACACTCCTAACACCTCTAACTAACTAACCACTCTAACCTAATTTCCTTCTTCCTCTCCTATCCTCCTCTATCCTATTATTTTCCTTGGCCTCCTTTAAGCCCTGACTAAAACCTTTTATTGTATTGAACTTCTATGTCCTTTTTTGCTAATGTACATCATTATTTGTAGGTCACTTTGGACAAAAGTATCCTCTAAATGTAATGTAGTAAATCTGTGCTTGAGTGACAGTCAATATTTACAGTATATAAACCTCGGGTCATCAATCTCAGAACTCACACAGGAAACATAAACACATCCCAACACTCCTAACACACACCTCCAGATTTACTCCCTGCAGATCCTACCTCAGACAGAGAGCAGAGAGAAGTGTTGAGATCAGTCACACCGGCTGAGACACCACAATACTAGAAGTGCTAAAAGCATGCCTACAAGAGTGTGTGTGTGTGTGTGTGTGTAGCCTGGTCTTCTGCTCCGGCTCACTGGAGCGATGCTCTGTCAGCACGCTCACACCCACCATGCTGGACAGTGTGTGTGTGTATATAAAGGTCCTCAGTCACAGTTTGTAGACACATCAGCCCCATGTTGACTCCATTTCTCCCCTCTCTTTCTCTGCCTCGTTCTCTGTGGTAATTAAACAGCGTGTCTGATCCAGAACCCTGCTGGAGCAGCTCCTCACTGAGAGAACACAGCGTCTGAGCCAAAGCAGCCAGACCAGTCTGACCTCTCCGACGGCCGGCGTGTCTCTGCAAGTGTGCTTTCTACATGTACTATTGCGAGTGCAAGCTATGCTGATATAGACTGAAGTGGTCTAGAATTATCTTGTGAATTATCGTGTAACTAAGGGTGTTTTCTAGGGGTGTGATTAAACGAGATCAAACGTGGCGATATTTCTCATCTCGCGGGAAGAAAAAACAGTTTAGTGTGGACTTTTTAAGAGGGATCTGGCAACACAGTAGCTATACAGCGAGTGTGATCACTGAGCAGAGATCAGCTCTCAGCAGAAGAAGAAAATCCGGGCATTTACATAGAACAGAGGTCACTAATGGGCGGAGCGCGGTCCGGGTCCGGACCCAAACGTTGTCCAATGTGGACTCAAACCTACTGAGAAAGATTCAATTGTATATGTGCTTTGCGGCGCAGTAAGCTCACAGAGCAATCACGTGTGGGGTAAGACCACCAAACGCTCTCTTCAGTCAATCAGATCTGTGCAGACGCGGCAAGGAAAAAAAATAAATAAATAAACACCCTGCTCCTCACGCAGGATCGAACCAGTGTTGCTGCTGCTTTGGCTGTTGTATTGGGACGCGGCCGTGAAAAAACGCCTTCATAAGGAGATAGGGAGCCCGAGAACAGGCGGAATAACGAGAACGGGCGGAAACTAAAGTCACGTTGAGCGTGCTGGGCGTGACTAAAGCGTGATATAGCACTTAATCATAACACAAGTTAACATTGACCATACTGAATTCTAATTAAATACCCTTAGCATAGAAGATGCTTCTGCTACTTTTAAGTTGTATATTTGGCTGCATTTTGCCTAAATTTCCTTCGGGATGAATAAAGTATCTGTCTGTCAGTCTGTCTGTCTGACTATGGTTATGCATATTTAAATTACAAGAGATTTAGGAGAAAAAAAACAAACCATAATCTTAGTATGACTGGTTGTGGTTATGCATAGTTCAATTACAAGAGATTTAGGAGAAAAAAAAACACACAAACCATAGTCTTAATATGACTGGTTGAGGTTATGTTTCATAGTTCCTGACCGCCAGGGCGGTGCTTAAATGTGAATGTATCACTGCTGTGCCCACGGCGAACCGAGAGTAGTATACCAACGAAGTCACTCACGTGACACAGCGTGTGACGCATGAAGGGGTATAATACCCCCTGGCACTCGCTGCTCCTCCTCTTTCTCTTTCTCTTCACGCCCAAAACCGATTGAGTGCAGCTCGTTCAGAGCTTCGGTTTTTCCGACCTCTAGAGCTGTTTTTCTTCATCTTCTCTTGGATTATTGGATTATTCGCCAGTGCTCACACGAAGCTTGGTGCTCCAAGCATCGAGTCACTGTGCTTTTCTTCGTCAAGGCTCAGCACGGTGAGTACACTCCATGGTAGCTCGAGCTTAGCTTCGGTACCTCTTAAGCTATCTCTGCCTTAGCTGTCTGGTGCTCGGTACACCGAGTTCACGCTAGCGTGCAGCGTAGCGCTCGACACTTGAGGCTAGCCAATGGCTAGCGGCCACTGTGGGCGGCTTTTTCAGCGCTTTTCCCGGAGCCGCGGCCTGGCTAGCGCAGCGATGCTATCTCCGATCGGCTGCATGCAATGCCCGGCCATCCTGGAGCCCTATGATGGACACCGGCTGTGCCCTTCTTGCCTGGGCTTGGACCATCTGCGCGAAGCGCTCTCTGATCCATGCATTGACTGCGCTATGATCCCCATGGCTTCCCGCCACGAGCGGCTAGCAGGCCTGGAGGCGCGAACTGAGGCCTCCCTCCCCGCAGCAGCAACCAAAGCTCGCGGAAAAAGGAGCGCAGATTGCTCGTTAGAGCCACCACGGAAAAAGAAAAGCTATGGAGCGCTTTCTAACTGCGTGGACTCGGTGGTTTCGGAATTAGACCAGCTAAAGAGCCTGATCTTAGCTATGAACAGTCAGACAGAGAACCGAGCGGACAAGACCCCCTCGGCTGAATTGAAAGAGGCTGCCTCACCAAGGCGGGAGGCTGATTTTGACATCCTGTCCACAGCTGCCTCCAACGCGGATTTCACGCAGGGATCGGCTCTCGAGCATGAGATGGAGCTTGGGGCTTTTCCGACCAACAGCTCTCCTGTACCTTCACTCTCCATGTCTTCAGGCGAAGCCAGGGGAAGTGAGGACCCACCCTCCGCAGTTTCTCGCAGGGCTTCGGTGGAGGAAACTATTAAGTTAGCATTGGCCAGGCTTGGCCTGGACACACCAGCAGCGGGGAGTGTACGCTCTAACGCGCTGTTCAAGCGCCTAGAGGCAGGAGATTTCGCGGTGCCGCCATGTCAGGATTTTGTGTCCGAATTCGCGGCCTTCAGGAGTGAAAAAGCATGTCGACCGACGGAAACGGCGCGCATGCTAGCATCCATGGCCGGAGCAGCTGACTATGGGTTGGCCTCCATGCCCGCGATCGACCCGTGTTGCTTCCACGGTGGTTTCGCCAGACGAAGCGCTTCGGCCGGAGCCTCGCTGCCCAAGCACGGAGTGTAGGCGCACGGACGAGCTGGTTGTCAAGATGCACAACTCAGCGACGCGGATAGGGAGACTGCTGAATTCTCTCTGCATTCTGCTCATCGCGCTGCAGAATTCCCCCGCATCCACGGAGGAGCTCCTGAACTTGGCCCTCTTGACCGCGGGGTATATGACCCACGATGCTGGTCAGCTCGTAGCTACGAGCCTGCATGCTCGACGCCAGGTGTGGCTAGCCCAGTCTTCCCTGCCCGAACCGTGTCGAGCCACGCTACGGTCTGTGCCTCTCAAGCCCGGGTTTCTCTTCGGGCCAGCAGCCAAGGAAGCCCTGGAGCGGCACTCCTCCCTGACGGAGGCTCGGAAGCTACATAGTGCCGGGCAACCGCAGAGTTTTCGTCACCCGCTGCAGCGAGCTCGAGGGCACGATCGACCCACAGTATCCCACCAGCCAGTGGGATACAGGACATTCTGTTCGAGGTATCGCCACATCTTGGGCTGCGCTTCAAGGAGTGTCTCTATTGGAGATTTGTGCAGTGGCCACATGGTCGTCACCATGCACATTTTCTCGTTTCTACAGTATGAATGTGGCAGCCGCTGAGGGCTTATCTACGGCGGTTCTGTCCGGAGTCTCCTCGTGACATCGCTGGTATGCTTCATCCACATTTAAGCACCGCCCTGGCGGTCAGGAACTATGAAACATAACGCTAGTTACGTATGTAACTGTGGTTATGTGAATAGTGGATGACCGCCAGGGTTCTTGGTCACTCGGATTGCGAGAAGAACCAGGACTTGAGGAGGAGCAGCGAGTGCCAGGGGGTATGATACCCCTTCATGCGTCACACGCTGTGTCACGTGAGTGACTTCGTTGGTATACTACTCTCGGTTCGCCGTGGGCACGGCAGTGATACATTCACATTTAAGCACCGCCCTGGCGGTCATCCACTATTCACATAACCACAGTTACATACGTAACTAGCGTTTGAACTTATTGTTAGCACTATAGAAGACCAAGAAAAGTTTTTTTATTTTTCATTTTTGACGTTTTCTTTAAAATTTTATTTTTAAATCTCGTCTCGTCTCGTGATATTAGTGTCTCGTCACACCCCTAGTGTTTTCACACCAGCACTATTTAGTCCGGTTAAAACGGACTCTGGTTAGTGTGGTTCGAATCAGCAGGAGTGAAAACAGTAATCGCACTCAGATGCAGATCAAAACAACGTGGTCCCAAACATACTCTGGGGCTTTTTGCTCGTGGTGGGAACAACCCAGCTTAAAAAAAAAAAAACATATTCTTTAATCTGATATATTAGCCAGATAACGCTAATTGCAGGGTTCATACACGTTTTAATCAATAAGTTTCCATTCTTCATGACTTTTTCATGCCTTCAATGCAAATTTTAATGATCATACGACTTTTAAAACATCAGTGCTGGCATGGACAATAAAACCAAAAATCAACAAAAACTACAATCTTTAATAATAAAGTGTCAGATCCTGAGAGCTCTATTGTGTAAGGTTAAATTACTGAGTTAACTGAACTTATGTATTTGTAGCTCAAAATAGATTTGCTCCATCGATAAACTGAAAAGCATAGATTTGTAGAGCAAACTTCCATGACTTTTCCAAAGCTTTCTGGGTATTTTTATTTTTCCAAAATTATCCAGGTTTGGAAATAGCTATTTTCAAATTCCATGGCTTTTCCAGGTTTTTCTTGACTGTACGAACCCTGTAATTACCACAGCTATGAACAAACACTGTCTCTGCTCCATGCTGTTTACATGTGCATTTTGTGCAGCACTCGCTGCTCGCAGCTGTGCAAATCTGTTTACGAACTGTACACCTACCAGCACTTCCCAAAATTTCAGTGTTCAATGTTAAAGCAGCTTCACACTGCAAAGATATACATGCTGAAACAGAATCTTCTCACTATATTTACTTTCTTGCTCCCACGCTAGACAGCTCTGACCAATCAGAGGAGATGATGTGCTCGCATGGTTTATTGGTGCATATTTTGGTGCATTTAGGTTTAATGCCTGTGTGAAACCAAACCAAACAGAGGGGGAAATGCTCCAAATAAACAAACTCATCAACTGATCCGGACCATAGAAACCTAAAAACTACAGGAGTGAAAATGCCCTAAGGGTATCAGTGTCAATAACAGAACCCCAGTACAGGTTTCTTAATGAAACTGATGCTAAAAGCTAGTCAGCTATTGAGAGACCCTAGGTAGCATGGTACCCATCTAGCCAGAGAGACTTAAAGCTAGCTTAAGAACCTGTTTATACAGTTAACTTGGTTGTAAGTCAGCAAATTAGCTAGATCAGGTAGGAGTGGGACAAAATATTAATATCATTTTTGTTTCAAACATTTTATTGATACGTGGCATAAAATATATTTTAAGTAGTACTGTGCAGAAGTGTGAACATGCAAATTTTTACTAAGCTACAGATATGAATATATGAATATACAGAATATAATGTGGGAAGGAAAAGTATGTAAACCCCTTAGAATTCCATGTTTTGTCGTAAAATGTGATCTGACCTTCATCCAAATCAGACCAAATAGTGTTGGTGTGAAAAAAAGCTGAAAAAAAGCCTTAAAAAAAAAAAAAAAAAAAAAAAAAAAAAAAGCTAAATAAAGTCTATTAACACACGGGTTCATATATTTTTCCACTTTTTATTGTTGTTTCTAATAAAGAATGTAATCACATTTTTGTGTAATTATTTTAGGCACATTATATTCGTCAATACTCTTGATTTTTAATGATCAGATCGCATTTTATGACAAATTTATGCAGAAATCCATGAAATTTCAAGGGGTACACATCCTTTGTCTCGCCACTGTAAGTATAAACTGTATAAAACTACTCAGATATGGATAAATATAAGTGGAAAAAGGTAAGGACAGATGAGTCGCCAATAAAACACAAATGTAACCTAGTTATCAATCTGTGTACATGTACTGCTATCCAGTATCCTGTAGAGTCAGATGTAATATTAATGTATCCTATACACCCACTTGTGCTCATGTCACATTTAATGGCTCTGTACTTCAGTCCTGCGTTTGTGGTGGAGCTCTGTATTGATCTGTTGTTCCTGCAGATGCTTTGGGTTCAGCAGTAAAACGTTGTTGGGCTGCTTTAACTCACAACAGCATCGATTACACAGATCCGGTTCACTGTACTACAGCCCACGCCCGCACACCACCACCACACACTCCGTATAAAACACTGTACACTGTAATATCCCTGAAACCCAGCGTGTGTGGAGCACCGTGGCAAGAAGAGAGATCTGAATAGAGGAAGTGGTTTATAAAAAGAGGAAACCGGGGGAGTGAAAGTGAGTGAGACATTAAGTCTGAAATTAGATGCTTTGCTTAAAAATGTGCTTCTGCAGTGATGTCTAAATTACCTTTAAAACCGCAGAATTCATGAGGTAATAGTGGTGGGTGACTCAGCAAATATGTAAGTATTACATTTTTTTAAACTGTTTTGAGGTCCAGCACATGTGGAAATTGCAAAAAAATGCCGCAATACTTTTTACAAAAATTAAAAGACCTGAATGTACAAGTTAATTAGATTCATATATATGTGCATTTAAATCTAGATAAATTGTACAGAAATATTTTACATTACCTTCCATCAACTTTTTAAAAAATAAGAAAAAGTTATCCAGAGAGATCAAGGCCAATTGTGCTCCTGCAGCTGATGGCAAGCTGCATGACTGGGATTCAAACAAGCATTTTCCCAAATCATAGTGGCAGCGCTTGCGATTTTTTAAATTAAACTGCATTTACACTGTCCACACGGCTCTGTTGGACTTTTATAATAAAAAAAAAAAAAAAAGTTTTCAAAAGCTCAGTTTTCATTGGCCTAAAACACCATTTTCATGTGGACAGCGGGCCTAAATGCAGACAAAAACGTTCACTTTCATAAATATCCGGATTCTTGTTCACAGGTCTGAGATGGATAATTTTAAAATGATGAACATATGCACTGTGCTATATACACACCAGTCTGATTAGGCCTGGCTGCTAATGACTGTGTGTGATGGCACTGGAGGCAGTGAGGGAACAGTGTTGGGATATAGTATATAGTACAGTAAAATCTCACCTTGTCCATGCGGTCCTGCTGCACTCCGAATTTACCACCATATCCATGTGAGGCTTTAGGCATGCCATCAAGCTCCTTCTGCTTCAGCTCACTGTGCTCAGTGGAGACCTTCTCACGCAGCTTGTGGATACTGAACAACCAGAACACACAAACACACACCCATCAGCAGCTGAGACCCAACCAGATCAGTGCAAATTATAATAAGAAGTTTAAGATCAATACATCTACATATATAAAACAAAATGTAGTTAACCAGCCTTTCCTTAAAGAGTTACAGAAAGTATTTATGATAACAGATCTTAATCTTAAAAACATAACTCACTTGATGTGTTCTTGGTGACCCGAGCCTTCTACGGTTTTCGCTCCCCATCGCTGTTCCTTCTCAGTGATGTCATTCTGCAGCGAGAGGAAGAAAAATGAGGAAAATAATATTTTAAATACTCCATGAAAGACTGAACACATCAGCTAACCTTATTTACAGATTAAATCATCTAAAAAACACATGATCCACACTGTTACACCACTCACCCACAATCCACTCCATACAGTTACACCACTCACCCACAATCCACTCCATACAGTTACACCATTGACCCACAAACCACTCCACCCTGTTACACCACTGACCCACAATCCACTCCATACAGTTACACCACTGACCCACAATCCACTCCATATAGTTACACCACTGACCCACAATCCACTCCATACAGTTACACCATTGACCCACAAACCACTCCACGCTGTTACACCACTGACCCACAATCCACTCCATACAGTTACACCACTCACCCACAATCCACTCCATACAGTTACACCATTGACCCACAAACCACTCCACGCTGTTACACCACTGACCCACAATCCACTCCATACAGTTACACCACTGACCCACAATCCACTCTATACAGTTACACCACTGACCTATAACATACTGTATACTGTAACACTGTAACCCATACTGTTGGACCTTTGGCTGGTAACAGACTCCACACTGTGAAACCACTGACCTATAACAATCCCCTGCAGTTACACTACTGAACTACTGACCTTCAACACATTCCACACTGTGACACCACTGACCTGCAGTACACACAATACTGTTACACCAATAACCCATAGCACACCATCCTGTTACACCACTAATTCGTAACATACTCCACACTGTTACATCTCTGACCCATACATAATACACTCCACACTGCCACACCACTGACCTGTAGCACACAAAATACTGTTACACCACTGACCCATACAAAGCGCACTACACACAGTAACACAATTACCTTATACCACACTATATCCTGTTACACCAGTGATCCGTAACACTCGACACGGTTACACCTCTAAGCTATTATATTCCACACAATTTTACAGCACTGATCTGTAACATTATTCACTGTTACACCACTCACCCGTAACATACTCCACACTGTTAAACCAAAACATATGTAACTCTACACTGTTACACCACTCACCTGCAGAACACACCACACTGTTACACCACTGACCTGTAATACTCTCCTCCCTGCTACACAATAAAATCATTTATACAGTTTCACCACTCACCTTTAACACACTCAAAACCATTAAACCAAAACATACTCTATACTGTTACATCACTGGCCCATACATAACACATGCCACACTGCATCAGTACTGACTGCTATTCTTATAGTACTTTACATATACAAATTGTAATATATATATATATATATATATATATATATATATATATATATATATATATATATATATATATATATATATAGATCAGTGAGGAGGAACAGAAGATAAACAGAGATAAACACACAAGAAGACTAAGAGAGTTCACCTCAAAGTCAGGGTCAGTCTCCCAGTCATCACCGCCATCGTCCACCGTAACGGAGACCGAGCGACCAGCTGTTGCTTTCCACATCTGGAGGAATAGGAATCAGAATGGAATAGAGGATATTAATAGTCAGGAAATGTGCTTTACTAAGTTTAATAACCATTAATCTACATTAATCAACAAATACAAAATTTGAACAAGTTTAGGGATGCACCGCAACTGAACCCAAACAAAACCAAACATTTGGGTATCAGGCAGTGTATTCATAACCACATGGTGTAATAAGTTTCTGTGAGGAAGCTTCAGACATCTCGATTCATTCACCACCACCATTCAGAACTCTAAATAGAGCATTCAACACTAATCCCACTCTGAATAGCTTTATTCACACATTATCTATTAAAGACTGAGAAATTGTGGAACGTGGGTGAAATTCCTCTCTCAGTAAATGAAGATCAGTTAAGATGATGTGGCACTCGGTTCTCCCTCACTTCCTGTGTAAACAGAGGATGGGGCGAGTAGCTGCAGCCTGACTCAGCAAACCAGCAGGCCTGATTCAGCCTCACACACATCTGCAGCTCATCAGCACAGCACTGTCTGCCTTACATCAGCTCTTCAGAAGAACAATCACACAGCCTCAAACTGATACTGAGAAGGCATAAACTCAAACACGATTCTCTGCAGGTATTTTAGCCCATTTTTCATCACTGAATAAATAAAACAGCCAAACACCCCTTTTAAATATCCATACCTATAAAGCAATAAAAGCAACAATACTTTTACATCATTTTTAAGAAGAAAAAAAAAATCAGACTGACCGAACTAAATAACCAGAATAACCCTGCACCTTACACTCTACACGTTTACATGTTATTTTACAGAGGCATATGCTCACTTTACAGTAATTTTATAATAGCACTACTGAAAGTTTTGCACTTTTTTCTTATTCCACTGCTGTAGATAACATATACTTACTTGTAAATAATATCCATAACATATTCTTTTTTCATGTATATATTTCCATCCTGGATGTAAATTTAACACCAATTTAATATTTATATTTAGTTAGTTTATTTCTTTCTTTATTGTATATTTTCTACTTTTATCTTTATGCAGCATACTTGGCGAGGAGCAAAGAAAGAATTTCATTGTACGAGAAAACTTGTTTCTTACTGTGCACATGACAATAAACTCTTTAAATCTTGAATCTGAGCTGAGTCTGAGCGATTCATTCGCTGCAGCCTGTAGGAAGGAACTCCCGAATCATATTGACTAACTTACGAAAAATATTGTCTGACTGCCGACTGCACATTTCGGCTGAAAATTGATTAATGTTTCCATCTCTACGTTTGCCCTCCATAATAATGAATGAATGATCATTTTAATAAACAATGCACATGTTGTAAAGTGGACAGGGTGGAGTCACATGACTACACACGCTACAGTACGTTTTCAAAGGGACATGTACATTACCACACACTAGAGGTGGACAATATGGCCCTAAAATTAGGGATGCACCGATGCAAAAATTGTGGTTAAATGACTGCATATTTCGGCAAAAAAAAAAAATTGAAGGTTCTTATAATTTATATACTTTTTTTTTCATTTCAGTACATTACTAACAATAACACAAACAACTGCATCAGTTAAAGATTCTAAATGTTGGTTTTGATTAATTGCCTAGTCTTTCAATTATTTGACTATGTAAATATTTTAGCTTAGCATGCTACCTAAGCTAACACAGAGCAACAGGTCTGAGATGATCACTCCAGCTAATACTGACCAACTGTTCAGGCTAACAGGTTTAACTGAGACTCACAGGATTAATTTAAGCTAAGACACGATGAAGCTCATGAAGTGGGAGCATTAGGGTTTTGTGTGGCTCATTTCTGACAGTATCTGAGCTCAGAAGAATCTTGTGATAATAGATTAGAATATTCTGAGTGAATGAATAAAGCACTTTATTAAGTCATAATGCATTGAATTAAAATCAGGAAGTACTTACTGCTTTTTAAGGCATTTTAATGTTAAAATAAATAATTATTTTAAAAGAATAGCAAGTCGCTACCAAACATTTTTATACTGAACAAGGTGCAAAAATAACCACTTTGTCAAAATATGAAAGGTTTCTGACAGAAGCACAATCTAGAGATAAATAATTCAATGAACCTCCCAGCACTAGCTCTAATTATGATATAGCATTTTTACTATATTTCCCACCCTTACATGTGAGATTATGCTGCTGTTGTTGATTTAGGTAGTGTTAAACAAGGTCTGCAGTGTTTGGTGTTTTGTGTCATTAGTGGTGTTTGTTACCTCTGCTACTCACTGTATGGGCTGAAAGATGCACTCTAGAGAGCGGTACTATTTGGTTAGTGGAGTTAAAATCTTTATTCTGGAGTTAAAATCTTTATTCTCTTTCAAGGCACAATAATCCTATGCATATGAACTGCAGGAACAACAAAGAAACAAGGTGTCCATAGACAGGGATTAAGCCTTTTGTCTACATTTATTTCCTTTAAATGGGAAAATTTCCATTCTTAAATGCTACGTAGCCCAATATAGCTGTATTATCTAAACATGTTTCATTTATTTACATAATTATTGTCACATAGTCTAATCTCATTCACAAAAGACATACATATACATACAGCTCTGGAAAAAATAAGACCAATTCAAAAAGAAGAGTTCCTTTGATTTTATAAAATTGAAAACCTCCTGGAATTTAATCAAGAGGAAGATGGATGATCACAAGCCATCAAACCAAACTGAACTGCTTGAATTTTTGCACCAGGAGTAAAGGCTTAAAGTTATCAAAAAGCAGTGTTTAAGACTGGTGGAGGAGAACATGCACTGATGCATGAAAACTGTGATTAAAAACCAGGGAATCAATATTCCATCAAATATTACACCAAAAAAAAAAAAGCTCTGCATCTTTTTTGTTATTTCAGCAATTTCTCATTTTCTGCAAATAAATGCTCTAAATGGCAATATTTGGAATTTTGAATCAGAAAAAATCAGAAAAAATCAGAAACTTAGGTGGTCTCTTAATTTCTTTCCAAAGCGGTATATAAAATACACATTACATATTTACTGTATTGCCCACCTTTACACATAGGATTGCTATAGAAACCCTCCAGCATCACTGTAAGGAAGTTCAACATTCACCAAAATAGGAGGAAACAATCCTCCTCTAGGCCACTGTGTACAGATTTAAGTGCTTCAGGAGCAATAAGTGGAGTATCAGTATAAAGCAGGACGTAACACACACCACACCCAGTTCTAGAAGTGTGTGATAGAGAGACTGTGTGTGTGTCTGTGTGTGAGGCCTGTAGTAGTAGCTCCCATTACACAACACTAACTCCTTTGCTCAGTTTCATTAGACAGGGATTAAGCCTAGGTACTGTCTATATTTTTCCTATAAATGGGAAAATCTCCATTCTAAATGCTTTGCAGTCCAATATTAGCTGTCTACATCCAAACATTAATTTTATATATTTATTTGCATCATTTCTGTCACACATTTTAGTAGTAATAGAGGGGGAAACCATCCTCCTCTAGGCCACTCTGTACAGACTTAAGTGCTATAGGAGCAATAAGTGCCAAACACTAGTAGTAGTACTAGTAGTAGTAGTATTATTAACTAGGCTAGTCTCTGTGTGGATACACCCATTTAGCTGCATTTCTATTGCTATTTTTATAAATATAAATGCAAATAAAGGCTTTTGCCATTGTTACTAATACTCTAACAGTGTTAATTATTCATAAATTAAGGTCCTTAATAACGTTATTTAGCTAGAGATTATAAAAAAGAGCTTTAAGTGCCACATCAGCCAGCAGAGAATGAGGCTGAAATTGGCTGCTTCCTTCAGGAATTCTTCCGTTCCACCTTAAAACAGCGCAGACACCATATTGCAACTGCTGCACCATTTAAGGTGGACCGGAAAATTCCAAACACAAGCTTCCAATTAGATTTTAGCTATTTTTAACATCAGCTCAGCCCAACACTGAGATGTTAAAATAATATCTACGTTTAAAAGAAGCTGTATATTTAATATAAACCCTGTAATTAGTGTTTTTAATCGTTAAACAGACTGTAAAGCGGGGTCTGTATCCAGCCCTGTGGCTGATTCAGCTCCGTCCCGCTGATTCCAGAAGCTTCCCCCCCGGGCCCCGAGCTCCCCGGCCGGTATCAGCGGGCTGTACTCACGCTTTGCTCCGGTTCGGCTCGGGAATCCTAGGTTAAAGCGGTTTAACTGCGGGTTTTAGGTGAATATCTCTCCGCGCTGAAATGGTGGGATGATTATTCCTCCTCTCCGCTCCACTCTTCCTGCTCTCCCACTTCCTGCGACTGAAGCTGCAGCGCCCCCTGCGGTGAAGAACCGGTACTGCAGCGCCGGAGCACAGCACTGATTTGAAGAGAAGAGAAGAGAAGAGAAGAGAAGAGAAGAGAAGAGAAGAGAAGAGAAGAGAAGAGAAGAGAAGAGAAGAGGTCAAAAGTTTGGACAAGACCTGAGAAGAGAAGAGAAGACAAGACAAGGCAAAAGAAGACAGGAGAAAGGAAGAGAAGGGAAGACAAGACAAGACAAGATCCGACAAAACAAGAGAAGACAAGACAAGGAAAAAGAAGACAAGAGAAAAGAAGAGAAGGGAAGACAAGACAAGGAAAAAGAAGACAAGAGAAAGGAAGAGAAGGGAAGACAAGACAAGACAAGATCCGACAAAACAAGAGAAGACAAGACAAGGAAAAAGAAGACAAGAGAAAAGAAGAGAAGGGAAGACAAGACAAGACAAGCATACAGTGCCAGTCAAAGTTTGGACCTGGGAAGAGAAGCGAAAGAGAAGACAAGAAATGACAAGCATGCATTGCCAGTCAAAAGTTTGGACAAGACCTGAGAAGACAAGACAACACATAACAAGACAAGACAATAGAAGACTTGCCTTGTCTTCTTTTACTTTGTTATCTCCCTTTATCTTTCTTGTCAAGTCTTTCCCAAACTTTTGATTGTTACTGTATGGTTGTTTTGTCTTCTATTCTCTTATCCAACTTTTGACCGCTACTGTATGATTGTGTTGTATTGTCAGGCCACCATACAGTACCTGTCAAAAGTTTGGATAAGAGAAGAGAAGACAAAACCACCATAGAGTACCAGTCAAAAGTTTGGACACCGCTCTTCTAATTTAATGTGTTTAGTGTCTTTTTATGATTTGTCACATTGTAAATTTAATATTAAAGTCATCATTTAGAAGGCATTTAGTACTCACTTTTGAAATACAGTAGTCACTTCAAGTTTCATATTCATGCTGCATGTGAAACTGTTCCCCTATTACCATCACAAAGGACTGAAGGGCAGTGTAAAGGTGTGTTAGAAATGTGTAAAGGGTGTAAATTGTGCTTTAGCAGGGCAAAGGTGTGTTACAGCAGTGTAAACGGTGTTCTAGTGCTGTAATGAGTCAGACAGGTGTAAAGCTGGTTTTAATGATATAAACATGTGTAAAGCTGAATAAGGTTTTATATGTATTATATTTTCTGTATTAATTCATAGAATGTGGATATGATCAGGGTGGGTAATCAGATATTAAGGACAAAGGTGAAGTTTAAATGGTGGCAATCTCTGGACAGCAGAGCAGAGCCACTATGTTTTCATTTGAATTAAACATTACAGATCAGAACTTACCATCCAACTTAGAAATTAAATGTCCCATCCATCTGGCACCCACTATCTGTCCTCACTCAAACCCTGACAGTTCGCCTTTCTGTGAGCATATTGGTCAGTGTTCGGCTTCACTCACAAAATCACACCTAACAACTTATATACAGCTCTGGAAAAAATTAAGAGATTTTGTTGATTTATTCTATAAACTACGGACAACATTTCTCCCTAATTCCAAAAATAAATATTGCCATTTAGAGCATTTATTTGCAGAAAATGAGAAATGGCTGAAAAATCAAAAAAGATGCAGAGCTTTTAGACCTCAAATAATGCAAAGAAAACAAGTTCATATTCATAAAGTTTTAAGAGTTCAAAAATCAATATTTGGTGGAATAACCCTGGTTTTTAATCACAGTTTTCATGCATCTTGGCATCATGTTCTCCTCCACCAGTCTTACACACTGCTTTTGGATCATTTGTTTTGGCCACTCCTGGTGCAAAAACTTAAGCGGTTTAGCTTGGTTTGATGGCTTGTGATCATTCATCTTCCTCTTGATTATATTCCAGAGTTTTTTTTATTTAGTAAAATCAAAGAAACTCATCAGTTTTAAGTGGTCTTTTATTTTTTTCCAGAGCTGTATCTTTCTAGACTTTTAGATGTAAATCTGATCTAAGAATTACGCTCTTTACAGACCACTTGAATAGTCCGAAAACTGCAGAAATGTGATAATAATCCAATTAATGAGTGTGTGTATGTATGTATGTGCTGACAAAGCCATATACTGAGGTAAAATCCAGCTCTATCACTTTTAGATCTTAATCTGAGACCTAAAGAATACGTGCATGTTTCTTGAATAATCAGAAAACTGCAGAAATCTGATTGTGATCTGATTATTAAGTGTATGTAAAGCTCTAGAAAAGAGAGAAAGGAGCACAAACACAAAAACACACCAGGTTTTTTTAACGCAAAGACTTAGTCTTTTTATTGGCAGTGGAAAATAAGTTTCAGTATTTTTTTATTGAAAGGAAGCAATAAATAATACTGTGATAAAAAATAGCTCATAAGTACTTGGACTGTACAGAACTTCTGTTACAAGATCAGGAGATTTTAAACAGAGAAAAACAATGCAGAGGAATCCAGGACATGATCAGACCTTGTGCATAATCGACTAAAAATCACAGAATATGAAGAGAGAATGAGGAAAAAGGAAAACGGGTGTTCAGGAGGATTCCATCACATTGCCTCCAGGTTAAAACACAGTCCAGCCTTTATTTCTGATATGACTCAGGATAAGAACAAATGTCTAAAATCACAGAAAAGAGGCTGAAATCACACAGAAATGTGGGGAATAAATAAAAACAGAGGGAGGACAGAGGAGAGAGGGAATAAGGCTCGATTAGTAGCAGGGTTTTAGTCAGAGGGGTTCAAAATCGCGCCACTCTCGGACACTGCAGTTTGAGCGTAGGCCACAGTGGGGTTGGTCCAGCGGAGAAAACACATACGTACACACACACCTGAAAATCCGAACACACACTCACACACACACACAGTCACTCGTTCCACACGTCGCTCCACGCGCAGGAGAAAAGGAATGGAAAGGTTCAGCACTCGAGGAACCGCAGAGATAAATCCAGTCTCCGGGTTTTCTTTTTTGCTGAAAAAGATGCATCCGAAAGTAGCCCTCGTCATCGCTACGTTTATGGCTTATCGAAGAGTTCGTGTTTTGGTATCAGAGGAGAGAAGGAAGAAAAAAAAGGGAAAATAAGGATCCATCCATCACTGACGCAACACAGTCTGTTGATAACTCGCTCTAAAATCTGCTTCAAATCTGATATTCAAATAATACAACCGCAGTCATCGTAAAAATCACAGAAACACGTCTCGAGAACCCAAAAGCAGGAAAGAAAGAGTGACGAAATTAAGTTAAAACCACATCAGTGTCACTTAAGCTCAAAATTTACCGTCGAAAAATGAACCAACGTAGATATGAAACAATTCCAAGATGAGGATTATTATAAAAAGATTAGATAACTGCCTGTAGATATAAATGTACAAACTTCAGATTCGTAATAATACATTCAGTTACACCTGATAAGAGTTAAACATGATAAGATGAACACAAAAAAGATAAAAAGAAGAGAGAGAGAGAGAGGGGTAGAAATGAGCAAACAAATGATACATAAACAACAAATAACTAAATAAATGAAATGTCCCATTGGTTTACATAAATAGAATAATCAATAAATCTAAAATATGTCCTCTAGGGGTGTGGATAAATCCTCCTCGGTGAAATATCTCAGAGTCCTTGCTGCTGGCTCAGCTCCTGTCCTGAAGAGGGCGCTTCGCTGTCCACGACATTACCTATAGAGATAATGAGCATAAACTAAGAGAGGGGAGGAGAGAAAGGAAGACAGACAAATGAGTGAAAGGAGGAACAAATGGACAGAGGGAAATAAAGAAAGAAATAAGAATGGTGGAGAGAACAGAAAGAGATGGCACAGGTGGGAGATGAACGAGAGAGACAAGAAAACAAAACAAAAAAAAGAAGCAAGAGAGACGTTTAACATTAGCGCCATGAATGCTAAAGCACATTAATCAGCATTAAATGCTAGCGATTAGCATGTGATTAAACAATGGTTAAGATATTACCTATGAAAGACATACCTGTAGACTAGAATAGAAGATATTAGTCCATAAACTACCTCAATAAACACTCCTATACACTAGAATAGGAGATATTAGTCCATAAACTCAATATCAATAGACACTCCTATACACTAGAATGAGATATTACTCCATAACCTCAACCTCAATAAACACCCCTACACTAGAATAGGAGATATTAGTTCATAAGCAACCTCAATAAACACTCCTATACACTAGAATAGGAGATATTAGTCCATAAACTCAATATCAATAGACACTCCTATACACTAGAATGAGATATTACTCCATAACCTCAACCTCAATAAACACCCCTACACTAGAATAGGAGATATTAGTTCATAAGCAACCTCAATAAACACTCCTATACACTAGAATAGGAGATATTAGTACATAAACAACCTCAATAAACACTCCTATACACTAGAATAGGAGATATTAGTTCATAAGCAACCTCAATAAACACTCCTATACACTAGAATAGGAGATATTAGTACATAAACAACCTCAATAAACACTCCTATACACTAGAATAGGAGATATTAGTACATAAACAACCTCAATAAACACTCCTATACACTAGAATAGGAGATATTAGTCCTTAAACTCAACCTCAATAAACACTCCTATACACTAGAATAGGAGATATTAGTCCATAAACCCAACCTCAATAAACACTCCTATACACTAGAATAGGAGATATTAGTCCTTAAACTCAACCTCAATTAACACTCCTATACACTAGAATAGGAGATATTAGTACATAAACAACCTCAATAAACACTCCTATACACTAGAATAGGAGATATTAGTACATAAACAACCTCAATAAACACTCCTATACACTAGAATAGGAGATATTAGTCCTTAAACTCAACCTCAATAAACACTCCTATACACTAGAATAGGAGATATTAGTACATAAACAACCTCAATAAACACTCCTATACACTAGAATAGGAGATATTAGTACATAAACAACCTCAATAAACACTCCTATACACTAGAATAGGAGATATTAGTCCATAAACTCAACCTCAATAAACACTCCTATACACTAGAATAGGAGATATTAGTCCATAAACTCAACCTCAATAAACACTCCTATACACTAGAATAGGAGATATTAGTCAATAAACAACCTCAATAAACACTCCTATACACTAGAATAGGAGATATTAGTCATTAAACTCAATCTCAATTAACACTCCTATACACTAGAATAGGAGATATTAGTCCATAAACTGAACCTCAATAAACACTCCTATACACTAGAATAGGAGATATTAGTCCATAAACTCAACCTCAATAAACACTCCTATACACTAGAATAGGAGATATTAGTCTAAACACAACCTCAATAAACACTCCTACACACTAGAGTAGAGGTTTCTGGATGCAGTGAGCTGTATAGTGACATTATTAGTGATATTAAGCAAGATTATAGATCGAAAAAGCATAAATCAGGTCATTCTGTTATGTGGTGGCCTAGTTAGAGAAGAGATGTCCCAGTAGATGTTAGCGTTAGCAGTGCAGTCAGTGAAACTCACCCTGGCGCTGGGTTAGCAGGAGTAGGTCCTGACCGTAGCTGAGTCCAGCCTCTGCACTCCACTCACACCCCCTACAGCAGCCAGCACATGCACAAGCAGCCATTAGTAGAGCAGACAGACACGTTAGACACACACACACACACACACACACATATACACACACATACACAAAGATCATTACTGCAAACACCCACACAGCCTCCAGTACATCTGACATCTTCTCGCGCAACACACATACAGATATAAAGAATTATTGCATTGCAATCACATGCAAATAAACGTTTAGAACATGCTTTTTGTCATCTTTGCATATTGTATCATAAGGTCATCAAGATATCCAGATAGGTATCACTAAAGATTTACCCCGAAAACCCCTTGAGTGTGTGATAAGGTGTGTAAAATTCCCACAGCATGTCAAAAAAAAAAAAAAACTCACATTGAGAGCTAGCCCGGTAAAGTGCAGCTTTCAAACATGGTGGAGGTAGTTACACTCATTTACTCAGGGTACACACACTAAGATGAGCTAAATTACTGAATTAACTCTGTGCTGATGTATTTGTTAGCTTTACATAGATTTTCTATTTTGTAGACCAAATTTCCATGACTTTTCCAAAACTTTCCGTTTATTTTTACTTTTCCAAAACTTATCCAGGCCTGGAAATTGATCATTTCAAATTACATGACTTTTACCTGACCAGGTTTTTCCATGTACAAATCCTGTTTTTACTGCAACTAAAATGACTAGAGTAATAGGTTGAGCCATAAAGACTATAACGTTAAAACATTAAAATGATAATGATGATAATATAATGTAGGATGCACTAGGCTGTTCCCTGTTTCAGTTGCATATATGCCCATTGTAAATGAATGTATTTTAGTAGAATGTAAATATATTAAAGATAAAACTTAGTTATACTGGAGTTTGTCTGGAGTTCTCTTGAGTCTTTGCACAGATCATCTTTATACTAGGCTACATACATCTGCTATGTTCTTGCTGGAGTGTGTGTGTGTGTGTGTGTGGGGGGGGGGGGTGACGTGTGCAGGTGTGATGCATCACAGTATAAACCAATAGGGAGTCGGAATGGTGTATGTTTATACTGGATAGAGAGATTTATCTGGATAGTTTTTTTTTTGTTTATTATTGAATGATGAGAAGCCGGAATGAAATAGGAGTAACAAGGCTATTTCTAAAATGTAAGAAGTAGAAGTAAAAAAATAATAATTACTCCAGTAAAGTATAGATAACCAACATTTCTACTTAAGTAAGAGAATTAAGTATTTGTACTTCATTGCTTTACACCTCTGGGAGACGTGCTTTTGTGATTGTTGGTGGTGATCAGTGGTGCAGTACAGAAGTACAGACTGGGGTTAAAAATGGCAGGGGTATTCTGCTAACGCTGCTCGCGGCAGTTCATACCGTCCAGCTGGTGTTTCTTTGGCTGCAGGGCTGGAGAGGAGGAGTTGGTCACTCTGAAGTTGGCGGGCAGCGTGTCGGCCGAGCCCACGCCGAGGCCCCTCACGTCTTTGGGCCGAAACTTCTTCCTCCAGGAGGGAGCCCGCCTGAAGTTCTTATCATCATCCTGAAGAGGAAGAGGAAGAGGAGGCTTATGACTTGGCACAGTGCCAGAATGGTTAACGGAAATACCAAATCAGCATAGGGGTGACAGAGATGTGTGTGTGTGTGTTTGTTTTAACTGGTCTATTGAAGCAGGGAATGTTTGGATCTTTTCCATGTACAGGGTTCATACACGTTTTAACCAATAAATGTCCATGGTTTTTTTCATGACTTCAAGGCAAATTTCATGACCATATGATTTTTAAAACACCAGTGCAGACATGGACAATAAAACCAAAATCAATTAACTCTGAGTTGATGTATTTGCTAGCTCTAAATATATTTTCTCCATCGATAAACTGAAACGCAAATATGTGTAAACCAAATTTAAATGTCTTTTCCAAAACTGTCAGGGTATTTTTATTTTTCCAAAACTTATCCAGGCCTGCAAAGTTTCAATTTATAAATTCAATGACTTTTCCAGGTTTTTTCAAGACCAAACAAACATTGCATGTAAATTAGGAGAGAGAGAGGAAGATATAGAGGGGGTGGAGGACAAAGAAAAATTAAAATCGAGAGAGATATGACAAAAAATATTGAATATGGAGAAATATAGAGTGAAAATACAGTGAAAAGAGGAATAATGACAAACTAGAGAAAGAGGGGAAACCATAGATGAGAAGACAGAAACAGAAAGTGAGTGATACAGGACAAAGAAAAATAACAGACAAAAATATTAGAAGTACGATAGAGAACGAAGTACGATAAAGTAAAAGAAAAAAGTGAAAAATCAAATCAATGCAGAACAGCAGAAAGAGCGAGAGAGGAAAAAGAAAAATGGAGAGGAAGAACCTAATTAGAAAAATAAAGACAGGAAACAAGAAGAGAGAGTGAGAGAGAGAAAATGGAGAAAAAGAAAATGCATATATAAAGAAGGGAAAAGTAAAAGCAAGTGACTTAAAAAATGTAATAGATACTAAAGAGACATACCTCTTCTAGTTTCCTCTCTGTTCCCAGGGACAGCAGGTTGTTGTATTCTCTCTCCAGCACTGCCCTCGCCTACAGACACACCAACAAAACCAGACAACAGGTAAATCAAATCTGATTTATTTTATAGCACATTTTACAACTGGCAGTGTCATAATCTAGCTTTACAGGAATCCAGCAACATGTGAACCTGTATTAATACCAAACATCAGTAACAATCAGGGGTGTTACAAGACTTTAATCTCACAAGACGAGACACAATATTGGGTTCACAAGAACAAGACGAGATGTAAACAATATATATATTTATTTCAAAGTTGAAATATATGATTAAACATATTTTATATTTACTTACTGTTTGCTCTTATTATGAATTGTATGTATGATTTATCATACGCAGTAAAATACAGAACAGTATGTAATAACTTCAACTGGTTTTACCATAAGCCCAACAACTTCTCTCCTGTATGATCTCACATCAGTCTCTTCAGACCTTACAACTATTCTCACAATCAACTGCCAATACCTCTTGAAGGTTTAAATAATTACTCAGACAAGTGTATTGTATGCAAAATAGGGTTATTTATGGGATTTTCTTTTTATCATTTACATTATGTGTGTGTGTGTGTGTACCTGTGTGCTCTGGGTGGGTATCTGCAGCAGCAGAGCCAGGGCGTTGTGGTCGAACGTCTCGTCCAGGGACATCAGTGCTCCGTGCACGCCGCTCTCCACCAGGTTATTAGCATACTCCTTCAGCCCGATTGACTGCACCCACTTTATAACTCGCTCATTACTCCACACCAGCACATCTACACAACAATAACACAAACACTGCACCCTCAGCACTCAGAACATTCACAGCCCCTATAATACAACACAACTCACCCAGCTAATAAAGCTCATCAGGAACTCCTTAACATCAGAGCAATGTGTGCTGGGTTATTATGCTGTGCTTATGCTGTACTGAGCAGCATCCACATTATAGAAAATCGTACGTAAGAACAGGTAAGAACACTGGTTCACGGGTGAGTTTAGTTAGTAATTAAAATGGATATATTTGTGTTGTTCAGTTCAATTTATCACTACTCTAAAGAAATAAGGATCATTTTAGTTTCAGGCCGAATCCAATGTCTATTTCTAAAAAATGAATTATTTAAGAATTTTGTAGGGTGTTTTAAAGGGTAGGATAGATTTTGTTTGCTTGTGGGCTTCCTCTGACAGATGCAGAGTGTAAATTCACATTTACAGCACTATCACGAAGTCAAGTTTGAGTGTACATCTATTTACGAGAAGAAGGACACAGACCCAGCACATCTCCAACTAATTTGTAGTGCTGGGCGGTATGACCAAAACTGTTCATCACGGTATTTTGCAATATTCTGACAGTTACACGGTATATCACTGTATTTTTGTTTTATTTCATTTTTTTTGCATTACTGGGCTTTTATATAGGTTTCTGACTACTCTCCCTTTAGGAGTTCATATATCAAACAAAAAGGCTTTAAATTAAGGCTTTGGTTACGATTGGGTTTACTTCGTCCCAAAAAAATATATGAACAATATATGAAGAAATCAGATTTAAAGAGATATACCAACAACTTAAACACAACATACAAAACTAAATATTTTAAACTGTTTCATTAACAATATAAACATACTTAAAACTGTCAATGTTTAAGTATTTAAAGATATATTTCTTAAAAGCTCTATTGCAAAAGTAAGACAAATTTAATATTAATTTACAATATAACATTAGAGGCATTACAGTATTAAAATCAGTCACGATTCCCTTCTTTCTCCAGTTAACAAATAAATTCAATTCAGTGGGCATTAAAATTATCCTTCAAGCTACAGTATTAATATATTTAAACAGGGCTATAGTTACTGTTCTTTAAGTTTTTTTTTTGCACCCCGTATCCAGGGATATACAGAGTTTTTATCACTTTTGCTAAATAAATGCTTCTGTTCAATTCCATTTTCTAAACAATTCCATTAATCTCTTTCTGAGTAAATAGTTCCTCTTTGCTGTTGTTTTTCTATTTTACTCGAATAAAAACACTCATACAGGGAGGAACAGCAGCAGGAGCTCCTCAGATAAAATGCTTTTCTTTTTTTTCCCTCCAGGCAGAACAACGCGAGATTAACATTTGACTCAACAGAGCTAAGCTACCATTCCTTCAGTGTATAACCTTCCGGTATACCCGATGAACCAATATGCTTTTGAACACTGGTCCCTTTTTTTATGATGTGGTTAAAACTGAAATGAGTGTACTAAAAAAAATCTTCAGTGTCTATAACTATTATAAAACAGTGTGATTTTACACAGTAGCACTGTTAGCCTTTTTAACACAAACAAGCCCAAGAAGCTGTAATTTCACTTTTTACACATGATGAATAATCTTAAAAAATCCTACATAGTGTCCCTTTAAACACTTTTCTGTGATCCTTATGACTGACCTTTGACCTCCACCTGGGACTCTTCGCGTCTCTTCTCCAGCTCCTTCCTGTCGTAGTTCATCCTCCTCAGACACATCACACCACACTGGAAACTGTTTCTGTAAGGAGATGGTAACAAACATGGTTTAAAAAATTGCAGATTTTTAAATTGCTCACTTAAACATTACTTTTATTATCGGGGATCATGTTCGTAGCTTGTAGCTGGAATTATTTATTTTTAATCATTTTTGACTTATTAAAATAATGGAAATAATGTAAAAATAGAGTTTTACAAATGCAAATGCAAATGTACCTGTGAAAGCTGTCCACCATCTTCAGCTGGCCGCGGAGGTCCTTCTTGGTCAGGTGATCCAGCATGCGGGCGTCTACCAGAGACTCCATGAAGTAGCTGCGGTACTGAGGCAGACCCAGACTGGGCAGCCAGTCATTACCGATCCACTCGTGATTCATATCACCATAAGCCAGAGTCTAAAAACACATATAAACACACGTTCAATGAGCACAGCGCCAGAGACTTCTGCTGGAGGTCAAGTCTTACAGTTTCTACTGTCAATTATTCAGTAAATGATTCAGCACACACAATTAATTATTTAACAAATGATTCAGCATACAGAATTAATTATTTAACAAATGATTCAGCATACAGAATTAATTATTTAACAAATGATTCAGCATACAGAATTAATTATTCAGTAAATGATTCAGTAACTTCTATGGATTATTCACTGTCCACCATAATTGATTGTGTTTTCTATCAATGATGCAGTATTCTAGGAATTATTCAGTTTCTACAATGCATTAATTAGGGTCTATATTACAGTATGTTTTACAAATGGTTCAGTAAGCATTCTGGATGATTCAGTATCTCCTATTAATTATTAAGTATCCACTATGAATTATTCAGTTTCTACTAAGGACTTTTAGGGTCTACTATCAATTTTACAGTATGTATTATAAATGGTTCAGTATGAATTAGAAATTATTCAATAATTACTACAGATTATTTAGTATCACTATGAATTGTTTAGTATCCATTATTAATTATTTAATATCTACTAGAAATTATTTAGTATCTACTATTAATTATTCAGTATCCACAATTAATGATTCAGCATCACTATACATTATTCAGTGTCTATTAAGAATTTTTAGCATCCCCTGTCAATATTGTAGTATGTATTACGAATGGTACAGTATAAAGTAGAAGTAATCCAGTAACTACTATGAATGCTTCAGTATCCACTATGAATTATTCAATGTCAACTAAGAATGTTTAGCATCCACTATCCATTTTACAGCATGTATTATAAATGGTTCAGTATGAATTATGAATAATTCAGTAAGTACTATGATGATTCAGTAATTACTATGAATTATTCAGTGTCCACCAGGAATTTTTAGCATCCACTATGAATTTTACTAAAATGTATTATAAAAGGTTCAATATGAATTAGAAATGATTAAATAACTACTATTAATTATTTAGTATCCACTATGTATTACTTAGTGTCAACTAAGTAAAAACAAAATTTATTTAGCATCCACTATCAATTTTACAGTGTGTATTATGAATCATTCAATATGCAATATGAATGATTCAGTATCTACTATGAATTATACAGTATTATTAATGATTCAGGGTCTACTATGAACCAATTATGAATTATACAGCAAGTACTATGGATAATTTGATGTCTACTACAAATTATTCGGTATCAGCATTTTTTACATTTAAATTTTAAAACTAAACTAAAATGTGCACATTTATAAGTTTAGAGTTCATTTTAAGAAAATGTTTTTTTTTTTATTTTTTTTTATGTAAAATCACAAATATGGTTAACCCCACTGCTGGATTCTTCTGCAAGCTGCCCACAAATCACTGATATAATCAAACATTATCAAAACAATCAGAACACACACAGCCATCTATATCACAGCAGCCTGACTGCCTGCCAGGACCAACACATTTGCATCACTTTGTATTTACTCTACCAAAAGCTATTATTAGCTGCAGACAGAAACAACACTACTGCCTCAGAAAGAGTGTAATATAATACTGAACACTCCAAAGTAACTAAAGGCACTGCTTACATACAACCTGAGAGCAATTTAGCTCAACATAGATCCAGTAATGTTTTCTTTATTTCTTTATTTAATTTATTTCCTGCACATTAATCCCCTGATCTAAACCTGATGAACTGAGATGGTGATTTGAGGTGATTTAATTGGGATGAGCTGGAGCTTCACAGCATGAAGAAGCACCTCCAGAAACTCCTTCCTTCAACATGCCGAGAAAACTATTCCAGGTGACTCTCCATCATGAAGACACTGAGATTAAAATACCAAGAGTGTGCAGATCTGTCCTCAAAGATAAATGTGATACTTCGATTAATCTAAAGTATAAAACATTATTCTGGATTGTTTAACACTTTTTGTTTACAGAATAATTCTGTATGTGTTCCTGTATAGCTTTAATATAGTCTTCAATATTAAATTTACAGTGCAACAAATCATAAAAAGAAAGAAAACACAATGAATGTCCACATTTTTGACTAGTACTGTATTTCCCAACATCTAAAGAAACACCAAATTAAAGAAAACACGAACTGAAAGACTTTAGGAAAATCTTCAAAAACCCACAAACCATTACTGATTAGTAGAGAGAGAGAGAGAGAGAGAGAGAGAGAGAGAGAGAGAGAGAGAGAGAGAGAGAGAGAGAGAGAATAAGAGATACAGAGAGATACAGAGAGAGATACAAAGAGAAAGAGATAGATAGAGAGGAAGAGAGAGAGGCACAGAGAGAAAGAGATACAGAGAGAAAGAGAGATGCACAGTAAAAAATATACAGACAGAGATACAGAGAGAGAGAAAGGAAAAAAATAGGGAAAGGGAAAGAGACAGAGAGAAAAAGAGAGAGACATAGAGAAAGAAAAAGATAGAGAGAGATACAGAGTGAAAGAGAGATACAGAGAGAAAAAGATAGAGAAAGAGATAGATTGAAAAAAGATACAGAGAGAGATAGAGACAGAGTAAAAGCTAGAGATAGAGAGAGAAAGAGATACAAAGTGAAAAAGAGATGCACAGAAAAAAGATAGACGGAGAGACACAGAGAGATAGAAAGTTATACAGAAGGAAAATAGAGGGAAAGAGATGCAGAGAGAGAGATGCAGAGAGAGAGATGCAGAGAAAGAAATACAGAGAGAAAAAGATACAGTGAGAGAGATACGGAGTGAAAGAGAGATACAGAGAGAAAAAGATAGAGAAAGATAGTGGAAAAAGATACAAAGAGAGATACAGAGAGAGAGAAAGAGACAGAGTAAAAGAGATACAGAGAGAAAAAAAGATGGAGCAAGAAAAAGATACAGAGAGATACAGAGAGATACAGAGTGAGAGAGAGATGCACAGAGAAAAGTTAGAGAGAAAGAGAGGGAGAGAGACAGTGAAAGTGAGATACAGAAAGAAAAAAGATAGAGAGAGAGAGATACAGAGTGATACAGTGAGATACAAGGTGAGAGAGAGATGCACAAAGAAAAGTTAAAGAGAGAGAGGGAGAGAGAGTGAAAGTGAGATACAGAAAGAGAAAAAGATACAGAGAGAGAGAGAGAGAGAGAGAAAGAGAAATACAGAGAAAGAGAGATACAGACAGATACAGAGTGAGAGTAAGAGAGAGAGAGAGAGAGAGAGAGAGAGAGACTCAAACCTGGGCCCAGCTGCCCTCGTCATCCTCCTGGTGTTAGCATGGTTAGCGTTAGCGTGAGGGAAAGTCAGAGAATATGGTTAGTGAGGCAGCAGCAGTGTTAACAACACACAGTTCATTATATTATTATTAAACATCGACAACATGCATTTACACACATCTAACACATCACACACACACACTCTATCTGCAGCAGCAGCAGGGGAGGTGAAGTTAGTGATAATCCTGATCAATAAACTAGAAACTATTATATTAATTCATTTACTTTATT